>NC_138174.1:53412742-53677742 GCF_964165515.1 Mesoplodon bidens
TAAGTAAAAAAATAGGGCTATAACTGAAAGGAATTATCACTAGAGGAAAAATCTCATTTTCTTCAGTAGGTCTTCATTAAATATACAAATTTCTGTTAAATAAAATATTTTAAAATACATTAATTAGTCAAATGCTAATCCTATCATTAATGTAGTTACATAAATTTAGAAACTAATAGTAAATACATAAAAGTAAAGAGTAATATATAATTTTCTGTATGTTAAGATGGAAAAAGAGCAGCAAACCCATAAGGTGACATAGTCAAGTGAAATGTTTTACTATAAATATATGAAATTTATATCTTTTCTCATAGCATTGACCAAAAGCTATTTTCTTTTAAGTTTTTAACCTGTTATAATTAACAGAAAACTCAGGTTAACCTTAGTTTTGTGTCCAGGGTCTGTTTTTCTACTTGGTGCTCAAATAATTAATAATGAAATATACCTGACTAATCAACCTTCCAAATTAAAGTGCATATTTCACTCTATTATCTTCTATAAAAACAAAACATAGTGTTTTAACTGTCCTGTATACATTTTCATTGTGCACAAATTTAACAGAATTCCTAGAATCTGATCTCTTCTTTGAAATCTTTGGAATCATTTAATTAAGTTCCTGAAATCATTTTTAAGTTAGAACTAATTCGCAGAACCTTCCTTTTCACTTTCAATTTCAGTGACAGATCATCAAAATACTTCACTTCTTCCTTTACCTTAAAAAATACTGAAGTAGACACAGCTAATAAGAGGACTATTTTCACCAGTAACTTTTCTCCAAACATTAGCCTAAATTCTAAGTTAACATTAAATCTTATTGAAAAATGGATTAAATAACAAAAGTAATATCATAAACTTAATTCTGCATGTAAATCTGTGCATGGTAAATCTGTGCATATTTGTCTTTGACATTAATAAAACCAAATCACATTTAAAATGTATAATCTATTTAAAATAATGATTACATGGTTATATTTTGAAAAATACTGTATTAGTTCCTAAACTGCCAATATGCAATGAAATAGTTTTCTCACTCAAATTTACAATGCACATATTACTAAAATTTATTTTTATGTTGTATCTGAAATGATTTGATGATATATTTTTAAAACAAATATAAAGAGCTATCTACTTTTATTGTATCAATAACTAATACTCTTCAAAATTTAAGTAATATTTTAAATACGATTATGTTTAGAATTATACCTAAAAGCAAATATTTTCTAAATCATCTGAAATTCAGAGTAATTGGTGACACCAATTTTAAACTTAGAAAAACAAGTAGTTTTAGTGTGAAATACTGTTTTCAGGGAAAAAAAGGAGGCAAGAGAAATTTATTTTTGCATAACAGATATTCTATTAGGAAATCTCCATCTAAAGTCGAACTTATTTTTGTAGTCAACAACTACAATTGAGTTCTCATCATCTAAACCCACACTGTTGTTCCTCTGGGTGTGTAACACACACACAAATAATATCATTTCAAATAAAATCTGAAATAAAACTTACCCTAATCTCCCCAATCAGAATTGTATCCATTTCTCTCCTCTTCACTGACTTTACCCATGAAACCCTCACATACTCCATTTGTACTAGGTTATTTTGGTATATGTTTCATCCAGGAGAACTGTGTGTTCCTCTGCAGTCACTAGCAATTTTTATATTTTCTTGATAACAAGCAGCCACGTACAACATAATTCTGTATATGAATAGCTGAGACCTGTGGGTTTCTATAAAGTCACTCCAGGAACAGAATATCTTGTCCTTAGACCATACCTTATTTCAACTTTATTGCTGTGCTAATATCATATTTCTACTTTCCAAAAGACCTATTTACAAGCTGCAAGTCAATATAAAATTAAACATTAAAAAGCTTTAAGGGACTACTTACCCAACCCCAGGGTAGTAAAGATCTTAAACATGAGAATCAAGAAGGTGGAAGAGAAGAAAAACAGTTATGTGTGTGTGTGTGTGTGTGTGTATATATATATATATATACACACAGACACACATATATATTCATATATATAAACATATATATTTATATGTTTATATATAATATATGGTTTTCTAGAGCAGAACATGACAAAAATCCAAAACAAATACTTCGGTTTAAAATCCACAATGCTAGCTGCAGATAAATGAGTAGATCTAAAACTATACCAAAAATGCTTAAATATTCACCAAAAAGAAAAGATGCCAAAGGAAAAATAAGATAATATAGAGAAAATTCACTGAATAGCCAATTCAAGTTGCTAACTAACATTAAAATGTATTCAAAGTCACAATTAGTCATAGAAATAAAATGAGGGTGAAATATCAATCACATCCATTACACTGGGAAAAGTTAAAACAGAAAAATATTATTAGTGATTGTGGGAATAAAGGAACATGGGCACTTTTATTTATTGCTGGTGGACACTTAAAAGGTTATATTTTACAGAAAGTATCTTGCAACATATATTAAAATACAAAAAAAACCCTCACACATACACCTACAGACCATGTATCCATTATTGGGGATATATTCATAGAAGTCAAAAGACAAAGATGCAAGAATATATGTAAAATGATCATTACCATGCAATTTCGAATAATCATTTAACAAAGTAAATGAAAATAAATGCCCATTAATACAATACAGGCATGAGTAACTATGTTACAACCATACTGTACACTGTAGTTCTTATATTAAAACTCAAACAAGTGACTTGAAGGATTTTTATGAGGAATGGCTGAATAAGAAAAATAAGATAAAGAGAAGTATCTATAATCTAACCCTTGTTGGTAATATTTTTTGGAAGCTAACAAATTTGAAAGCTAACAAAGCTAACAAAATGGTGAAATTCCTGTAGGTATGTTTGTGCACATGTTGAAAACATAAGACATTCTATGGATTCCACGTTCAAAGTGTTACAGTAAAAGCAGTAAAGGGCTTACACAATCAGAGAAGCTGCTAGTAACTTTATGAGCCTGAATCCCCTAGCTAGTGGTCCACAAACAAGCAGGAGGAAGCAGCTGTACATTTTATATCTTTCTACAAGTCTTTCTACACCTGTAGCTAAAGAATAATGGCCTCTGTTACTTTTCCATCTTCCAAATAGCATGCAAGAGCCTCTCACTGGTAGTCTCTCATCCAGAACCCATATAATAAACGCATATCTTATCTTCTCCCCTAGAATTAGCAATTGTAAGTGCATAGAAGTAGCACAGAAAGATAATCATCTGGATTGGGGGTAGGAGGAATGGTGATTAAGGGAGGAGTTAAGAAAATAGGAAGAAATGGAAGAAGGGTTAATGTAAGGAGGAAAATATTTGCTACAAGAAAATCCCATATGTCTTTAAATAGTATAATCTTATTTACCTAAAATCATTTATACACACATATATATAGAGACACAAACACACAATATACATAGAATGTGTGTATTTAGACCTACAAGTGTTTAATAAATTTCTTAATACATTTACTTTTTAATCAATAGAATTAGACTGAGTTTCAAGTATATCAAGTATATATTGTCAGGTGAAGCAAATGAATTTCAGATTAACGCCTAGAGTATGATTCTATTTTGCAAAAAAAGAGACCACCATATTTTGAAAAATAAAATATGTGTGTTTATGTGTTATGGCTATGTTTGTGTGTGTGTGTGTGTGTGTGTGTGTGTGTATACCAGAGAAAAGAAGATACAGTAAGGTATAAATCTTGTAAACATATCAGTAATAAAAATTATGGGTGCAGCTATGAGGTCCAGGTGTAGCCGGAGAAGCCGCTGTGGCGCAGCCGCTCACAGAACTGGCCACTGGTATTGCGGCTTCCGCACTTGACAGACTCAGTTAGCATGGCTCCCTTCTGCCGCCTGGCTCCCCTCCTTTAACTTCTGGACTGTAATTTAAAACAAAGCTATTCAGCCTTGCTCAGACGTGTACCTGCAAAGTGGAAAGCCATGGGGCTGACAGGGTCTTGGTGCTCCGGCCGGGTGTCAGGCCTGTGACTCGGAGGTGGGAGAGTCAAGTTTAGGACACTGGTCCACCAGAGACCTCCTGGCTCCATGTAATATTAAATGGCAAAAGCTCCCCCAGAGATCTCCATCTCAAGGCTAAGACCCAGCTCCACTCAACAACCAGCAAGCTACAGTGCTGGACACCCTATGCCAAACAACTAGCAAGATAGAACACAACCCCACCCATTAGCAGAGAGGCTGCTTAAAATAATAATAAGGTCACAGACGCCCCAAAACACACCACGGGATGTGGTCCTGCCCACCAGAAAGACAAGATCCAGCCTCTTCCACCAGAACACAGGCACTAGTCCCCTCCACCAGGAAGCCTACACAACTCACTGAACCAACCTTAGCCACTGGGGGCAGACACCAAAAACAATAGGAACGGGCTTCCCTGGTGGCGCAGTGGTTGGGAGTCCACCTGCCGATACAGGGGACACGGGATCGTGCCCTGGTCTGAGAGGACCCTACATGCCACAGAGCAGCTGGGCCGGTGAGCCATGGCCACTGAGTTTGCACGTCTGGAGCCTGTGGTCTGCAACGGGGGAGCCCATGACACTGAGAGGCCCACATACCGTAAAAACAAACACAAAAACAAAAACAATAGGAATTACGAACCTGCATCCTGAGAAAAGGAGACCCCAAACACAGTAAGTTAAGCAAAATGAGAAGACAGAGAAACACAGCAGATTAAGGAGCAAGGCAAAAACCCATCAGACCAAACAAATGAAGAGCAAATAGGCAGTCTACCTGAAAAATAATTCAGAGTAATGATAGTAAAGATGATCCAAAAACTTGGAAATAGAATGGAGAGAAAAAAAAAGAAATGTTTAACAAGGACCTAGAAGAACTAAAGAGCAAACAAACAATGAGGAACAACAAAATAAATGAAATTAAAAATACTCCAGAAGGAATCAATAGCAGAATAACTGAGGCAGAAGAACAGTTAAGTGACCTAGAAGATAAAATAGTGGAAATAACTACCACAGAGCAGACTAAAGAAAAAAGAAGTAAAGGAATTGAGGACAGTCTCAGAGACCTCTGGGACAACATTAAATGCGCCAACATTCGAATTACAGATGTCCCAGAAGAAGAAGAGAAAAAGAAAGGGACTGAGAAAATATTTGAAGAGATTTGAAAATTTCCCTAATACGTGAAAGGAAACAATCAAGTCCAGGAAGTGCAGAGAGTTCCATAAAGGATATATCCAAGGAGAAACACACCAAGATGCATATTAATCAAACAATCAAAAATTAAATACAAAGAAAAAATATTAAAAGCAGCAAGGGAAAAACAACAAATAACATACAAGGGAATCCCAATAAGGTTAACAACTAATCTTTCAGCAGAAACTCTGCAAGCCAGAGGGAGGGGCAGGACATATTTAAAGTAATGAAAGGGAAAAACCTACAACCAAGATTACTCTACCCAGCAAGGATCTCATTCAGATTTGATGGAGAAATTAAAATCGTTACAGACAAGCAAAAGCTAAGAGAATTCAGCACCACCAAACCAGCTTTACAACAAATGCTAAAAGAACTTCTCTAGGCAGGAAACACCAGAAGAAAAACATATAAAATAACAAACCCAAATCAATTAAGAAAATGGTAACAGGAATATACATATTGATAACTATCTTAAATGTAAATGAATTAAATGCCCCAACCAAAAGACACAGACTGGCTGAATGGATACAAAAACAACACCCATATATATGCTGTCTACAAGAGACCCACTTCAGACCTAGGGACACATACAGACTGAAAGTGAGGGGATGGAAAAAGATATTCCATGCAAACGGAGACCAAAAGAAAGCTGGAGCAGCAACTATCATATCAAACAAAACAGACTTTAAAATAAAGACTATTGCAAGAGACAAAACAGGACACTACAGAATGATCAAGGGATCAATCCATGAAGTAGATATAACAATTGTAAATATTTATGCACCCAACATAGGAGCACTTCAGTACATAAGGCAAATGCTAACAGCCATAAAAGGGGAAATAGGCAGTAACACAATCACAGTAGGGCACTTAAACACCCCACTTTCACCAATGGACAAATCATCCAAAATGAAAATAAATAAGAAAACACAAGCTTCAAATGATACATTGAACAAAATAGACTAAATTGATATTTTTAGCACATTCCATCAAAAAACAACAGAATACACTTTCTTCTCAAGCGCTCATGGAACATTCACCAGGATACATCATATTTTGGGTCACAAATCAAGCCTTGGTAAATTTAAGAAAATTGAAATCATACCAAGTGTCTTTTCCGACCACAACGCCATGAGATTAGATATCAATTACAGGAAAAAATCTGTAAAATATACAAACCCAGGGAGCCTGAATAGTACACTAGTAAATAACCAAGAGATCACTGAAGAAATCAAAGAGGATATAAAAAGAATACCTAGAAACAAATGACAATGAAAACACGAAGACCCAAAAATTATGGGATGAAGCAAAAGCAGTTCTAAGTGGGAAGTTTACAGGAATATAATCCTACCTCAAGAAACAAGAAACATCTCAAATAAACAACCTAACCTTACACCTAAAGCAAATAGAGAAAGAAGAACAAAAAACACCCAAAAGTTAGCAGAAGGAAAGAAATCATAAAGATCAGATCAGAAATAAATGAAAAAGAAATGAAGGAAACAACAGCAAAAATCAGTAAAAGTAACAGCTGGTTCTTTGAGAAGATAAACAAAATTGATAAACCTTTAGCCAGACTAATCAAGAAAAAAAGGGGTTAAGACTTGAATCAATAGAATCAGAAATGAAAGAGGAGAAATAACAAATGACACTGCAGAAATACAAAGGATCATGAGAGACTACTACAAGCAACTCTATGCCAATAAAATGGACAAGCTGGAAAAAATGGACAAATTCTTCGAAAAGCACAACCTTCCAAGACTGAACCAGGAAAAAACAGAAAATAACAGAATAAACAGACCAATCACAAGCACTGAAATTGAAACTGTGATTAAAAATCTTCCAACAAACAAAAGCCCAGGACCAGATGGCTTCACAGGCGAATTCTATCAAACATTTAGAGAAGAGCTAACACCTATCCTTCTCAAACTCTTCCAAAATATAGGAGAGGGAGGACCATTCCCAAAATCATTGTACGAGGCCACCATCACCCGGATACCAAAACCAGACAAAGATGTCACAAAGAAAGAAAACTACAGGCCAATATCACTAATGAACATAGATGCAAAAATCCTCAACAAAATACTAGCAAACAGAATCCAACAGCACATTAAAAGGATCATACACCATGATCAAGTGGGGTTTATCCCAGGGATGCAAGGATTCTTCACATAAGCAAATCAATCAACATGATACACCATATTAACAAATTGAAGGAGAAAAACCATATGATCATCTCAATAGATGCAGAAAAAGCTTTTGACAAAATTCAACACCCATTTATGATAAAAACCCTGCAGAAAGTAGGCATAGAGGGAACTTACCTCAACATACTAAAGGTCATATATGACAAACCCACAGCCAACATCATTCTCAATGGGGAAAAACTGAAACCATTTCCTCTACAACCAGGAACCAGACAAGGTGTCCACTCTCACCACTATTATTCAACATAGTTTTGGAAGTTTTAGCCACAGCAATCAGAGAAGAAAAAGAAATAAAAGGAATCCAAATCAGAAAAGAAGAAGTAAAGCTGTCACTGTTTACAGATGACATGATATTATACATAGAGAATCCTAAACATGCTACCCGAAAAGTACTAGAGCTAATCAATGAATTTGGTAATGTAGCAGGAAACAAAGTTAATGCACAGAAATATCCTGCATTCCTATACACTAATGATGAAAAATCTGAAAGAGAAATTAAGGAAATACTCCCATTTGCCACTGCAACAAAAAGAATAAAATACCTAGGAATAAACCTACCTAAGGAGTCAAAATACTTGTATGCACAAAACTATAAGACGCTGATGTAAGAAATTAAAGATGATACAAACAGATGGAGAGATATACCATGTTCTTGGATTGGAAGAATCAACATTGTGAAAATGACTATTCTACCCAAAGCAATCTACAGATTCAATGCAATCACTATCAAACTACCAATAGCATTTTTCATGGAACTAGAACAAAAAGTTTCACAATTTGTATGGAAACACAGAAGACCCTGAATAGCCAAAGCAATCTTGAGAAAGAAAAATGGAGCTGAAGGAACCAGGCTCCTAGACTTCAGACTCTACTACACAGCTACAGTAATCAAGACAGTATGGTACTGGCACAAAAACAGAAATATGGATCAATGGAGCACGATAGAAAGACCAGAGATAAACTCACACACATATGGTCACCTTATTTTTGATAAAGGAGGCAAGAGTACACAATGGAGAAAAGACAGCCTCTTCAATAATGGTGCTGGGAAAACTGGACAGCTACATGTGAAAGAATGAAAATAGAACACTCCCTAACACCATACACAAAAATAAACTCAAAATGGATTTAAGATCTAAATGTAAGGCCAGACACTATAAAACTCTTAGAGGAAAACACAGGCGGCACATTCTGTGACATAAATCACAGCAAGATCCTTTTTGATTCACCTGATAAGAGAAATGGAAACAAAAACAAATGGGACCTAATGAAACTTAAAAGCTTTTGCACAACAAAGGAAAACATAAACAGGATGCAAAGACAACTCTCAGAATGGGAGAAAATATTTGCAAATGAAGCAACTGACAAAGGATTAATCTCCAAATTTTACAAGCAGCTCATGGAGCTCAATAACAAAAAAAAACAAACAACCCAATCCAAAAATGAGCAGACAACCTAAATAGACATTTCTCCAAAGAAGACATACAGATTGCCAACAAACACATGAAAGGATGCTCAAAATCACTAATCATAAGAAACATGCAAATCAAAACTACAATGAAGTATCACCTCACACCAGTCAGAATGGCCATCATCAAGAAAGCTACGAACAGTAAATGCTGGAGAGGGTGTGGAGAAAAGGGAACCCTCTTGAACTGCTGGTGGGCATGTAAATTGATACAACCACTATGGAGAATAGTATGGAGGTTCCTTAAAAAACTAAAAATAGAACTACCATACGACCCAGCAATCCCACTACTGGGCATATACCCTGAGAAAACCATAATTCAAAAAGAGTCATGTACCACAGTGTTCACTGCAGCTCTATTTACAATAGCCAGGACATGGAAGCTACCTAAGTGTCCATCAACAGATGAATGGATAAAGAACATATGGCACATATATACAGTGGTTCTGAACAACCTAGGGGCAGGACAGGAACAAAGACGCAGACATAGAGAATGGACTTGAGGATACAGAGAGGGGGAAGGGTAAGCTGGGACGAAGTGAGAGGGTGGCATGGACATATATACACTACCAAATGTAAAATAGATAGCTAGTGGGAAGCAGCCGCATAGCACAGCGAGATCAGCTTGTTGCTTTGTGACCACCTAGAAGGGTGGGATAGGGAGGGTGGGAGGGAGACGCAAGAGGGAGCAGATAGGGGGATATATGTATATGTATAGCTGATTCACTTTTTTATAAATCAGAAACTAACACACCATTGTAAAACAATTATATTCCAATAAATATATTAAAAAAACAAACACAGAGAAACACAAAATATAAAAAATAAAAAAATAAATGTCACCAATGCTTTAAAAAAAAACACTGTACATTTGCCCTGAGACTGTTAGATTTGTGTTCTAATGGCCTATAATATATTATACAACTGTCAGTATTAGTATTAAATATCAAAAGAAATTCTATAAACCTTAGTCTGTCAACATATATAACATAATACAAAGACTATGACTACATCAACTGCTTTCCTTAATTAAGCATCTATAAGCCCTAGTCACCATTACTTTAAAAAACAAACTCATTTGTACTGAGGTAACCACACAAGTTTTTTGTACATGGATTCGTTTAAAATTTCATGCAAAATGTGTAACTCTGACAGCTGAGATTGAAAAGACATACATGGATTTTCACCAACAGCTATGCTTGACTTTTTTTGATTTGAAAATTGATGATGTAATGCCCATTTAAACAGATGAAGGTTAACAGCTGAGCCAGGTGTCTTTACATGTTAATATTGGAGAAAAGTATAGATGAACCTCAGGAATGAAGCACCATGACTGCCATTAGTGTTCACTCCAGTTTCAGAGAAAATATGATGTAATACAAGTTTCTGCAACTAAGCCAGTCCTGATACCACTTTTGTGAATATGTTTTATTCACCTGAAAGTCACAAAAGAACTGCATTAAATGCAGCTGTGGTTCAAAATGATGACCTATTTTTATAAACTACATACTATGCACATCATGTATTAATACATACCCATGCACATACATTTTAAATTATATATATGTATATATGCTGACAAATAAGTTATTTTTATAGGAAATATCTTATATTGTTACAACACTGATCATAGTCACTTTGGTTCAGCCATTACATATATATGTGGCTGTGTATATGTCTGCATGTGTGTACATGTGTGCAGTATGGTGTGAATCCATTTATCTCAATATATTATAAATTAATATAATTTTGAAAACCCAAAGAATAACATTTTTACAGTGTTAGTATTTTATATAAATTGGTGATTTATAAAGTGGAAATAAACATATTTTCCTAATTTCAGCTTCTATCTAATTTATGGTAGTGTATCAGAAACCCAAACATTGCAATTTTAATAATCTTCTGTGTATGTGATAATTATAAAGTGTTGACTCAAAATAGTAATAATTAAGCAGTTATTCTATTTTACAAAAAGTAACGTTGAGAAACTTAAGAGCTATCATAATATTGAGAACAAAAGTCTGAAGATCTAAAGAAAGTTCAATCTTCTTACGTGTCTTTCAGGAAAAGTAACACGACAAGCCAGCCAATCACAACCCAAAAATCAGGTGAGAGAAGCACTCATATTTTTACTGTTGATTAAAATTATGTTAAATGCTATTAACATGTGTTTTATTTATAAAAAGACAATCAAATTAAAATATCTAGATAAGGTGCTTCACGCATGGGAGTTATAAAATAGTGTTCATCTCAATATTTTTATGCTAATTTGAGTTCAGAGTTCAAAAGAAAGTGATTTATGATCATGAAAAGATATTTGCCTCCGAAAGATTTTAAATACGTTTTCCAGCCTAGAGAACTGCTGTTTATTAGATTAATGGTGAGTTTTGTGACACTGAGTAAGCAAGCAGATGGACATTTACTTTTCTTGTTGACATTTTAAAAAATGATAGTTCCTGTGAAAATATTGGAAAAGGATTATTGAAACCAAGATGTAAAACCATGCGCAGTATTTTGTGTAGTTTCTCTTATTACAGTCTCTTGCAATCGCCCTTTCTATGCTTCCCTGCATCTCGAAATACTATCAGTGTTTATGATTAATAATTCCTAAGTAATGATAAAGTTTTAAACAATTTCAGCCATCTATGTGCACATAATTTATTACAAATACATATGTAACATATAAACGTTTTTCTTTTTTTTTTCCCCTTTTATAAGGGAGACAGAATGAGCAGCAAGGGAAATACCGAGGAGGGGCTCATACTGCTAGAGAAAAGGTTAGCAGCTGTGTAGGTGCAGGTGACCCATCCAGAGGGGAGACCTCACATGTTTGGCCAAGGGGCAGGAGGTCATTGGTGAGTTCTATGATTGATTGAGGTCTGTTCTAGCAGAAGAAGAAAAAGAGAAGCTGTGTTACAGACCAGAGTAGTTGGGCTAGAAGAGAACTTGGATGTCCTTTCCTTTTAAGCATATCATCAGGGGTAAGGACCCTGGGCTGGAGTCAGGGGACCTGGGTTCTTGTCTGGGTTCTGATATGAACTGGCTTTGTGTCTGAGGTCCTCTGGTCCTCAATTTCCTTATTTGCAAATGGAGAAGGCTTGGCTCCTTGGTCTTTGAGGTCCCCCTGGCTCTGACATTATTCCTAAAGCAAGCAGTATTTGCATTTTGTAGTATTTCAAACCCAGCTTGTCTTTCTAACTGGATCTGATAGTTGTAGTAGAAACTGGATACAGCCACAATGAAAAACCCTCTTAAAAATAGAAACCTTGCATAGACATCATTAACCCACACCAAACAAAAAAGGGGGGGAGGGAGAATAATAGAAGTAAAATTAATGAAATAATTCTCCTTACTAACACTGTCGGTGAAATTAAGGCATCAGCAAGGAAACAGACATGGGGAAATGTCTAAGCATTAACAATTGATTTATCATTTTTGAATAAAATAAATTAATAAGGATAAGGATATTTTCAAGGCAACATCTCAAAGGCACATGAAGGCACTGCTCCACAATGAAATAATGCATGAGCAAATACACCTTTCTAAATACAAATTATACACTGAAGTTGACAAAATGTAATGTTTTAATATATCTTTTTATATTTTATGAAGAAGACCTGAAGAAATTTCTATTCCTATCAGAAAGAAAGGAATACATTTCAGTATAAAATGTATCAATATAATCCTGGTTGAGTTTCTCCAATCAATGTTCTATCATCTTCTTCTATAGTCCTGACAGAACATCACATTCTTTTTCCATAATAAGCAACTCCTTCCACTGGACAGTTCTTCATTTTGTTCTATCTAATTATCTACTGAGATTCTGGCTTCCTTTTCTTTCAAGTACATTCTAATATAAAACAAGGCAAATCACCCAAAATAAAGTCACTAGGGATGTTGTTTTCAGTGATCTTATTTGCAATCCAGTTTGCAGAGCTGAGTGGATTCTCTCCTATCCTTTAATACAGGGGTCCCCAACCTCTGAGCTGCGGACCGGTAGTGGTCTGCAGCCCATTAGGAAACAGGCCACACAGCAGGAGGTGAGCGGTGGGAGAGCCAGCAAAGCTTCATCTGCCGCTCCCCATCGCTCCCCATCGCTCGCATTCCCGCCTGAACCATCTCCCCACCCCCTGCCCCGTCCGTGGAAAAACTGTCTTCCAAGAAACCGGTCCCTGGTGCCAACAAGGTTGGGGACCACTGCTTTAATAGCATTCCTCATACTTTTACAACTGACATAAGGCTCAAATCAACTAAACAATCCTCAGTGAGTACCTATGGAGAGACAAAGAAGGGAGAAATTTAGGAAATACGGAAATCAAGTATTCACCATTTTGGTTGTAGATTTGGAATCCACATGGAACCATAAATGAAAATTTTTTGTATAGTAATATGTAAATACTTTCACTCCATGCTTGGACAGTTCAAAAGACAACACAAAGCAATAAATTCTGCTGGTAAAGGTATTACAATATGTCTTCTACCATTCTACCTGTAAATATTAAATGCTAGACTCATTTTTTAGGGTGAAGGCTATAAGTACAATATTTTACAGTTTTCCCCATTTTTCTTTACATTCTAAAATGAATTCTGGTAACCCACTTCAAATTCTTCCTTCCTTCCTTTCTGGCTGCATTGGGTCTTAGTTGCTGTGCGTGCTTTCTTAAGTTGCGGCGAGTGGGGGCTACTCTTCGTTGTGGTGCGTGGGCTTCTCATTGTGGTGGCTTCTCTTGTTGTGGGGCACGGGCTCTAGGCATGCAGGCTTCAGTAGTTATAGCATGAGGGCTCAGCAGTTGTGGCTCGTGGGCTCTAGAGAGCAGGCTCAGTAGTGGTGGCACACAGGCAGCATGTTGGATTTTCCTGGGCCAGGGCTCGAATCCATGTCCCCTGCATTGGCAGGAGGATTCTTAAACACTGTGCCACCTGGGAAGCCCTCTACCTTTTTTAAAAGCTTCAATTTAATTTAATGTTACTATTCTTATTTCTAGTACAACAGGCAGATATTAATAGAAGTGGTTCCAGGATCCAGAATCCAGAAACAAAAAATAAATTAAGATAAAGAATTAGGGAGAAACTATATGGGGTAAAGAGGGTAGATAGAAAAAATAAGGAGCCCTACTTCCTTATATTAAAAATAAAATAAAATGTATCAAAGCTTTAATATAAGTAGCCAAAAACCTACAAGAAGAAAAAATATGGAGGTTAAAAAAACAATAATCTTTGGGTTGTGAGATGTTTTCTAAGCTAGTCATAAAAAGCATATGCCATTAAAGGAAAAAATAATGCATTTTGACTATATTACATTTTTATATATAAAAGAAAATTCATATAAAATAAAAATGCAAAAGACAAAGTGATAAATGTATTTATAATATATGTGACTAGTGAAAAGCTATTTCCTTCATATATAAAGAAGTTTTACAAATCAGCATGCAAAAGAGAAATGTAGGAGAACAATGAATAATCGGCTATAGGTCTGATTAAATGCAAACTGTGGAAAGAGTTCCAATTTATTTAGAGATTAAATAAAAGTTCCTTTTTTATGATGATATATCTCCACCTACAACCAATTACAGTAGACACAGTATTAAGTTTTATGTATTCATAAGTAAATTCCTTTTTCATATTATACCATTCTCTCTGCTACTATTCATTCATTTATTCATTTAACAAACATTAATGGCACACCTAAGTGCACTAGACACTGGTCTGGCAATTGAGAACAACTGCAGTAAACAAAAAGTTCCTGCTCTCAGAGCTTACATTCTAAAAGGAGAAGTGGAAACAAAACCAACAGACAAAAAAAAAACCCAAAATACAATAAAATGCCAGAGAGTTATCAGTGTTTCATAACACGTACACTGGCAACATTAAATAAAATGAAACTCACAACAGGCGGGTTATTTTGGATAGAACAGGCAGAGAAGGCATCTCTAAGGAGTTGCCTTACAGATCAGACACTTGAATAACGTGAAACGCTGTATCATAAAATATCTGAAAGAATTATATCCCAGCCTTAGAAAACAGCAAGTAGAACATCTCTAAACTGGGTGTTTTCTGGTAACTTAGAAGAACAATAAAGATGTTGATTAGACTGAAAGAGAATGAGTGAAGAAAATAGGGTAGAAAAATGACAAGAGATAGGCAGCTAGAGGCCAGCCCTAAAGGAGCATCAGGGATTATTTTTTTAGTTTTGTCAACAAATGATGAATGTGTGTGAGTGAGTGAGAGAGAGAGGAAGGAGAGATCAGTTAAGTATTTTACTCTAAGCATTTTGGAGCTTTGGAATGAATTGTGGATTAGAGTTCTTACTGAGATCAGCAATGACAGGGGAGGAGAGGGTTTGTAAAGGATGATCAAGAGTTTGATTTTGATGTTTCTCCTATTAGACGGTTGATTTTGTATGAACAGTGGATCAATAGAAGATCTGGCAAGACCTAGGGGTTCGAAGTGTAAATGTCAGAGTCATTAGCAAATTGAGAGTGTTTAGAACATGGAACCCCAAGAGAACACATTGACAACAGAGAAGTCCTGATAGTCACTCAAACACTGAGGCCCTGAATTTAAAAATATCAGCAAAATAAACTGAAAAGGAGTGCCCACCGAGGGAAGAGGTGAAGCGGAAGTGCAAGTTATTCCAGCAGCCATGAGGAAGTAATCACCTCTCTCAGTGTTGGTGTGTTTTATGGTATAATTTCTTATAATTCATGATATTTGTTATATCAAGCTAATTAACTATAATACAAGTTTATTTTATTCTTTCTTCCTCACATCCTTCTGAGAATTATTTTTGCAGATATTTTGATTTAGTCTTTTGAGGAAGTGTATGTTTGTTTCCAGAGTTGCAACTAGTAAAGCTGAAAATGTTTCTGCCAGTTGTGATTTTAACATTTTTATGTACTTGAATGAATTTTAAACATATTTATCCAGTTAACTGGTTCTAAAAACCCTTTTGATAGTAATTCTAGACAATATATTTAATTGATATTGCTAGTTTCTTCAGGTCTAGTTCATGTAGAACCACAAAAAATTATGCATAAATTATTTGCAAATGTTATTCTTTATTTCTTCTCAATTTGATAAATTTGTTTTGAAACTGTATTTTTTATCCCTGTCAGTTTTCCTTATAATACTGAATTTTAACCATAAGCCATTATTTTTATAGCATGACTAAAACAAGTCATGAAAAACACGTTTTTAAACAATAAAAAATATAAGTAAAAAGAATAAATGTATACCTGGGACACTGACTCTTGAGTTTTACAGTTTACACTACTGTGAGGTACGGTAACTCATATACTTCCAAATTCTACGAAACCTTCCATCCTAGAGTGACTCTTGACATAATACAGAAATGAATAATCAATGGTGCATTCTCCAAAGGTTAAGTCTATTACGGAACAATATTTTTTTCTCATGATGTGACATCAGTCTCACTTTCTTAATCAACCTATGGAACTAAAACACTTTCCATATCATCTACTGTGAATTATTAATAAAAGTAAGTTTTTTCCTTTAAAAATGGACAATAAATTTGACACACGTAACACAAAAATAACTATATCCCTTTCAATATTAAGATATGTCAAATTAAGTCAGCCTTATCCAGACACAAAAAGAACTTAAATACTGACAGTTTGTGGGAATCATTTGGCAAAATGAGTACCAACACAAACAGCAAAATCATGGGCACTGTGATTAGGTATAAATATTATCACATCTCATTTCTTTTTCCCTCCCAAAGTAAACAGTTTTTAATCACTTCTTGACAAAGGAGGAGCCAAATATTTCCCTCAGAATTCTGTATTTTCTCCTTCAACGATTCAAAGTTGTCGGGTACTGAAAGTGTTGTTCAGCAGCGAGTGAGTACAAATAACACAATCCAGGGCTCTCTTGCTGCTGCTCCTATTACTGCTGCGAAGGAGTGGTCCCACAAAGTCGACTGGCCTGGCATGTGCTACGGTGTGCTTTCCCGAGCAGAATGCAGACTTTCAGCAAGAAGCTGAGCAGCCGCACTCAGTTCTCAGTGTGGCAGTGGGAGCTCTGCTTGGATGCCCAGGACAAGCCTTCTACTCCTCACTTCTAGCACTGGGCACAGCATTCAACAAGGCATCAGCAGCTGACCAAATAGGCCTTAATGCTCCCCTCAACTAAACTTTATCTTCCTGACTCTGGGCCCCTGTCCTGCCTTTTCTTAGAGCACTTACTTTAGGAAACTTAAAATTGTAAAGTTTTTCCTTTTCCCTTTGAAATGGAAGTTTTTTTCCCAGCCTCTTGCCAGCTTTTCAGCCCAGAGCTGTCTTTCTCAAGGACTTGAGCTGTCCCTTGGAAATGTAATTATCAAGTGGAATCTAATAAAAAAATGATACAAATGAACTTATTTCCAAAACAGAAACAGACTCACAGACCTTGAAATCAAACTTACGGTTACCAAAGGAGAACTTTGGGGGGAAGTGACAAATTAGGAGATTGGTATTAACATATACACACTACTATATATAATATAGATAACTAGTAAGGACCTACTGTATAGCACAAGGAACCCTACTCAATTTTCTGTAATAACCTATATGGGAAAAAATCTGAAAAAGAATATGTGTGTGTGTGTGTGTGTGTGTGTGTGTGTGTATAAAAACTGATTCACGTTGTTGTACACCTGAAACTAACACAACACTGTAAATCAACTATACTCCAATCAAAAAAAAAGAAAAAGAAAAAGATAGACTCCCACCCTTCTTCAGAGACTGGGAGGGGCACTAACTTCAATAAGCAACAATTAGCAAACAGATGGCTTAATCCCAACCACTAACCTCCTCCCTAATGTCCTCCAGTACTCTTTCACTAGCCCATCTAGTGCTTAAAAACCTTCCTGCCCTATGTTTCAACAAAGTTGATTCAATCTATCTCCTTCTATTGCAATAATCTTGATAAAAATCTTCTTTGTCTATTTAACCTATCCAGTACAGTTTCTCTTTGACAGTACACAAATTATTCCAATCCTCTTTTCATTTACCTTTTCTCTTGTTCTCCTCCTGGTATCAATTTAAACAGTTTCTATGTTTCTCAGGATACAAAATGTCTCAAAGCTTCTTTCCAGGCTCATGAAACACACACACACACACAAACACACACACACACACACACACACACAAAAACCCCTTCACAACCGTAGCTTCCAAGATTATCTCCAGAGAGTAAGGAAACCTAGAGCTCCTACACCAGTGGTTATGGTGATGTAGGGCCTTAATGTGATAGCCGTGGTCTGGAATAACCAATTTTAGAACGTGGTCATTCCAGAAAGCTAACACAAAATAACAACAAGAAAATAAAATTCATATACTCAACTAATTAAATTAGTATGCATTTTTTAACTAAAATTATTGGTAGCATGCAACCATTCCTTTAATAAAACTGCAAAAGTATTATTTTTAGTGGTTAAATATATTACCTTTTGATTAATTGCTCAGGATATATTTTCTGAAAAGTTATTTGGAAAAATTCATGAAACATTTTAAGATTCTTGATGGAAATGGATTTCCAGGAAAAATATTAAATGATTCCTTATTTGAAAATGAAAGTGCCTGTCATCCCATGACCTCAGGAGCATTAAGTATTGTCATTTATGAAATACCTGGGCTTCTATTCCTAGAACTATAAATAACAAACTAGATATCAAAAAAACCCTCCTTCAACAAAACAGCTAAAATAACTGACTAAAATATGTACCTGAACTTATGAAAATATCCTCAGGAAACCACACTAAAGAGAAGCTGAAAGCCAGAACATCAAGAAGGCAATGACCACTGAAGCTGCCTTGAAGGGATCTTACCTGTCCTCAAAACCAAGGAACTTGTATTTTATTGGGTCAGTAGGATAGGAAACAAGACCTTGTGCAGGTCTTCACATGGAGAATTGAGGCCCAGATGCCACTTCCATCCCCATTACATACATCAAACCAGAACATACAGAGCCACAACTCAGGGGCTGAGTGGACCAGAAACAAATCTCCCCCACTGACAGAGGAAGGAATAAGGATGTTTCTCTGGTTTGGCTTGAGCTCTAGAAGTATAAGATTCTACATTGAAATTTACAAGCATAGGCCCATTTTCAAAAGAACTTGAGCTTATGATTCCTGAATGACCCAGAAAAACACAAGCCATGGAAATTAACATTATTTTCTGGGTATTAATAACTCTGAAGTGGCTCAAACAAGAAACAAAAATTCCTTGGAGTGAACCACCTTAAGCCCAAGACAAACTGCATTTCCACAGCTAACATAATACTGACCTCACCAAATTTATAAATTATATAAAGAAATAAGTCAACCTGAGTGAGAATCACCAGGAAAATAATCTGTGGATTTGGACCCCTGAAACCCAGATAAAGTACATTAAGATATAACTGTAACATGATTAAATAAATTTTAAACATTAGAAAAGAATATTCTACTAAAAATACTGGAAAGATTTATATAAAAACAGAATTTTGGGAAATAATAAATATATAAAGATTAGAACAGAAGTTTAGTTGCATGGATTAAATGAGAATTTAAATTTTGCTGAAGGAAATGCTAGATAACTGGAAGATGTATGAATTAATCAACAATCAGTACATGGAGAAAAAACAAGGAAAGTGTCAAAGGCAGTTTCAGATGTCCAGGGATAAAATTAGTAAATTTTATCTCAACATGTATCTAATAGAGTTACCAGAAGATGACAGTCAATGCCGGAATAAGAGGCAATGTTTAAGAATCTTTTTTTAAAGGTAACTAAAAGCATTTCTCCTCTGATTCAGGAAGTAAAACTAACAGCAAATAGAATTATAAAGATGCAGAGAAAAGGAAGGAACCATATATAACTGGAAAACAAGCAAAAAAAAAAATTAGCAGAAAAGAAAGGTTACTTTAAATTACGACAGGTTAATGGTTCACACCAGAAAAATATTGAAAGCCCAAAAGACAATGAGAAAATACTCCCATTTTTTGGTTGCTTTTTTGGCCCCGCGGCATGCAGGATCTTAATTCCCCCACCAGGGATCGAACCCACATCCCCTGCAGTGGAAGTGCGGAGTCCTAACCCCTGGACTGCCAGGGATTTCCCAATATTCTCAATTTTTTGAACCTATAGGGGAACACTGTGATATTCTATCCAGATCCCACTTTAAGAATGAATGTTTTTTTATTCCACTCGCTGTAAATGCAGTCACTTGACAACTTGCAGTTATCAGCCTTCCTCAGGAATCGCCCCTACAGAGAAGAGCTGCCTCCATCCAAATCACCACCCCTTCCTTAGTGCAGCTGGGGTCCAAAGACTGATACTTTAAGAGGAGGAAGGCTCAGCTTTCTCACTCGACTCAGAATAACTCTGAAGGGTCATCCTAGCTTCAGAGGTCCATGGGTTCAATGGTGGCCCTATTTGAAACTGTAGTTCATCCTAACATACTCCTTTGCCTGATGCAGCTTCCTTCCCTTCCCCCGCATTCCCTAAAAATCACTTGCACTAAAAATCTTGGTGTCATATTATACTCCAGGGAACTTGACTAGTCACATAACCAAGAAGAAAAGAAGCAAATAAATGACAATTCACAATGAAATTATATGCCAATAAACAAATAATAAACCCATAAAAATTTCCACTGACAGATGGTAAGCTCCCAACAACAAAAAAAGTCTAAAGAAAATTCTTTAGAAAGAAAGAAAATGAACCCAAGATCAGGGCTTCAAGAAAGAAATTTGAGCAAAGAAATTGGTAATCAAAACTTTATCACTGACTGACAGCATAAACAAAAGTAAAAATAATGGACAATTTTGGTGGAAAATAAAACAAGTTGGAATTAAAACACTGGACAATATTAACATATGTAATACGAGAGGATATTAGGAAACACATTTTTCTAAGAACCTTGTACTATAAGGGATTAGAATGAGAGCAGCAACAAGACTTAGTAATAATAATAACAATAGACTATTACAAACAATTTATATAAATGCATTTGAGAATGTTGATAATTTAGACAACATCTTAATTAAAAAACCTTTATCTAAAATTGTTTCAAGATGACACAGGAAAGTAAATTGACTCATTACTGTTTATACTGTGGTATAACCTTGATTAAAAATGATTGTTAGTATACAAAAGAAAATTATAGCCCAAAATTATAAAAAATAGTAATGGAAAATTACTAAGAAAAATATATATCAACCAAATTCTACAGTGCTCAGACATTTCTGGCAACATTGTTTAGCCCAGAAGTGTACGATATATTAATATTAGGAAATACATTTCAGAACATTCACAGATCAGAAGAGAAAAACATACTACAACAGACGTAGAAAAAGCATTATACAAAATTCAACACAAATTCATGAATAACAAAACAACCACACGATCGCCAGCTCTAAATAAAAATCAAGATGCCACTAGATAATCACTAGAATGTCTATAATCAAAAAGAGATCATAAAATGTGTTTATGAGGGTATGGAAAAACTGAAGTCCTCATACTTTGCTTGTGGAAACGATGAAGCCACTTTGAAAAACAGTCAAACAGTTTCTTAAAATGTTAAACATAAACTTAAAATATAACACACCAATTTCTCTCGTAGGTATCTAGCCAAGAGAAATGGAAGCATACAATCACAGAAAGGCACAGATATGCAGTGTGTGGGAGAACTAGTCATCAATTCAAAAAACATGAACAACCCAAATGTCCATCAATTAGTGTATAGATAAATAAAATGTGGTATATCCATGCAATAAAATACTGTTCAACAATTTAAAATAATAAAGTACTGATACAGGCTACAAAATGGATGATTGCAAAAACATTATGCTAAGTAAAAAAGTCAAACACAAAAATCACATATTGTATAATTCTATTATATGAAGCTTCCAGAAAAGGCAAATTTTAGAGACAGAAGATTAGTGTTTGCCTAGGGAAGGAATGGGAGTGAGGTCTTTTCCAGGTGATGGAAATATTATAGAACTAGATTAATATATTTAGAAAACTCAAGTTAACTATTTGCAGTAGAATTCTTAAATTAGTGGTTTCCATACTTACAGGGAACAATACTATTACTCAACACTATTTATTACTCATTTAAAAGGAGGTTAAAAAAGGCAGTGGGGTTATTCTTTTAAAAATTCATATGCAAACTGGTTACACTGGTTTGAAATCAGAAAATTTTCTTTTCTATCCATTCTTGTTTTTTCTTTTTTCCTTTTTCCTGTTATAGGAGGAATTCTCCCTGTGTAAACCAACAGGCTACTGTACTAGATACCACTGTCACACTGACCAATGAAATCATTTTAGCTCAAGCATGTTTTACTGCAGACTTAGAAATACCCAAATTCAGAGAATTATTCAATGTCTGAGGCTTTCAAAAGATACTGTAAAAAAAATCTTTACCCTACTTGGTAGAAAGATTAAGCACAACTGTCTCCAGAATCTGGTTGTTTTCCCATCTGCATTTGTCTTTTTACTCAGACCCTCATTATCTCATTACACCGGGCTTGTAAGTTGTTTCTCTTCCAGCAGTCTATTCTCCAATTCTATCCATCCTCTGTAATTTTTAGAAAAAAATCAAATCTATCCATGTTAATCCTCTGCCTAGAACTCTATTTTTGAATTTTACTCACCATATCAAATATCCGAAGTCAGTAACAGCCCAGCCAGTACCCTTTACAAACTGGTTCTAACTGAACTCAGCAAGTTCTATGCACACTAATATTTTAAATTTCTTGTATTTCCTGAAGAACTGCTGTTTTATTTCCTGTTCTTTGTCTTGCATTAGGTAAACTTGGGTTTTTTAACCAATGGAAAATGCTTTCCATGTTATTTGCTACCAAAAAAAAAAAGGACAAAATAAAATACCTTACCCAGTGTTTTGATATATCTGTCACATAACAGCCTTTATATTTAGTATTTCTTGACCTTTTGTACTAGAAAGAATAAATTACAGCTTGATCATCCAACCTAAGAATGTTAAGGCAAAACTCAATTGAGAAAGAAGCAAATGAGGTTCCCATTATCAGTGGTACTGTAGCTCAAAGACTATCATATTTACATGTATTAATACCTAGCCCAACCCTTTCCCTACTCTAACAGGGAAAACAAGAAACTTCTGTTAATTCTGCTCTATTACACTGTACCTAAACTCTGTATTTAGAGAATCTGTTATTAATGCTTTTTAACATTGCCAATTTATTCTACTCTAAAATTCTAAAAATGACTTTTTGATCTGTGTTATAATTATTTGACCCTCAAATTTAACTTATCATAGGGACAGTATTTTAGCATTTTATAATGTATATAGTAAATTACAAATATATTAAGTCTACAGTTAACAGCAAGTCAAAGGCTAATAAGACATGTACAATTAATAGATTTTGGGAATGCCATATAAGCATGGAACACAAATGAGTAGGGAAAGATTCTCAAACTGATATTCTTAAATGATTTTTCTTATTTTGATTTCTTTAAAAGTACTACAGAAGAAATTTAAATAAGATGTGGTACATATATACAATGGAATATTACTCAGCCATAAAAAGGAATGAAATTGTACCATTTACAGAGACGTGGATGGACCCAGCAACTGTCATACGGGGTGAAGTAACTCAAAAAGAGGAAAACAAATATTGTATAAGATTGCTTATATGTGGAATCTAGAAAAAATGATACAGATGAACTTATTTGCAAAGCAGAAATAGAGACACAGACGCAGAGAATAAACATATGGATTCCAAGGGGCAAGGGGAGGTGGGATGAATTGGAAGATTGGGATTGACATATACACACCACTATGTATAAAATAACTAATGAGGACCTACTGTATAGCACAGGGAACTACTCAATGCTCTGTGGTGACCTGAATGGGAAGGAAATCCAAAAAAGAGGGGATATATGTATATATATAGCTGATTCATTTTGCTGTACAGCAGAAACTAACACAACATTGTAAAGCAACTATACTTCAATAAAAAATTTTTTAAAACTACTATAGTGAATAATAATCTCGCAATTAATACTCCTTAAGTGCAACATTTAAATTTTATTTAAATGCCTCAAAAAGCAATTGATTTTAATAAACACAAATTTAATTCTTGTCATACTTTTAAATGTTTCATATACTTCAGCTCCTCTTGATAATATTACATTATTTAAATTTCAAATACATGAATTTTTAGAAAATTTCAGAAATCAGAAAATTAAGTTTAGAAGCATTTTAATGTTTAAGTAAAATAACATACATATACTTGTCCATACACTTTCCATTCTTGAATCACCTTCTTGATTTACATCTTCTTGATTTAGTCATTTTCTGTGCAAAGTAGGACTGTACTTCATGAGCAATCATTTTGAGTTTATCTTGTGGAACTAATCATTTAACAAAGGTATGATAATAAACTCCAATTAGACTCTTATTCATGAAAATTCATATAGCAATTATGTTGAATCTTTTTGTTTTTAAAGACTACCTAAAATTAATTAAATGGAATATATTTCACATGAAAAGTTATCTCTATTTTTAGAGTAAACATGATAAATCTTGATATGTTTGTTATCTTTCATCTTCTTTCCTAAGGAACTGAACAGACACTAGTGGCCTTATCACAAGTTTCTTCTTACCACATTCATGTATTTTTAATAATTTTCTTTTTATTGCAGATTCTGTTTGAAAATACGTGAAAGGGTTTTGACATGACCAAAAACAGAGTTACTGTTTAAAGTTTAAAATCAGGATCTAGCAATTCATTCAGAACCTAAAAGGGCATACCTGTACAACACAATAGACTTCAAAATATCTATTTATAAAATTTTGTCTTAAGAGTGATTTGATCCACAATTTGTGCTTATATTCTCTTTTTTTAAACAAAAAGTTTCTAAGTTGATATGTTATCAAAATATTATCATACTGCATACCACATTAAGTAAAAAATGACTATATAAATCTTTTACGTGGGAAGTGTCATAAATAGGTGTCAAAGGGGAAGCCTATGGAGGATACACTGCCACAGTTCTTTTGACTAAGGCTTGGCTAGACTCATGAGACACTAGAAAACATGGTTTACTCGCTAGGGAGTCCAAATGTAGGGGCATGGTGGGTACATGCATCTTCCTATTTGGGACTCTCCATGCACTAACCAGTGTGACTACACGTGGCAAGTGAGTAGTATAGAAGCAATGTTAATCAAGTGCCTGGATTAACTGGCCAGCATATAGCCTGAGGCTCATGAACCTCCAATCAAGGTTAAGAAGAAAAAGCTATCCAAAATTCTAGGGGCCTCAGTGTTGTTAGGCTCCTAATTCTGTGAAAACTGGAATTCTGAGTTAAGAAAATCTTTGAGGGGAAGTATAAGAAAAAGGTAACTATGGTTATAGGCTATTAGAATGTGAGTATATTGTCCAAATGGATGACTCCAACCAATCCCATGGCAATAAAGATAGATCTCAATGCCAAGGAATAGGATGGATAAAACAGCTCAACAAGATGTTAGTAGACCCCAGAATAAAATGAGATAAAAATGTTGAGGAAAATCCTGAAAAAATGATATTTATTCATAAGTGGCAAAGCACTAGATTAATATTCTAACTTTTTAATTCAGCCTAAGAAAATCTCTTCATTGGTGTAAATTCCAATTTAGTGATATAGTAAGTTGCTGGTCTAAATTAATAGAGATTTAAGATTATATTTGAGTTACAAGAAATTTTTAAAGTTTTTATGTGTGAATATACTATTAACTAATTATACTTCTAAAAATAGCAAATAATTTCTTGTCTCCTTGTATTTAAGCTAAAAAGATATTATTCTTCCTCACTCTTTGCTCCATTATTGATTAGAGAAATGTTCATGTTGGCCTGTTCCATTCCACTATTGCAGTGGGGGGTGGTATGAGAAACAGTCCTCTCCTTTTAAAAATTATTTCAATTCACTAAAAACTTGAAAATTCTTTACTTTTAATATGAGGATCAAATATATAGCTTTTAAACTAATATACTATTAGATTAATATATTATTTAAAGGGGAAAATAGGAAGACAAAAATGCTGCAAGCCGTGCTGTCACATACCATTCTAATATTTTAGGACAGGTCAGTATAGAAGTTGTATTCTTCTAGATATCCACACAATCAATTAAAAATAGTGTTAACATGACTAGTTATCCCTCATATCCTGAACAGAAAATTATACCAAGCTTCTAGTTGGATAGCTTCTAGTCATTCTTGACTTTACATATTTTAAATTTACATGCATTTCTTTTAGTTTAAACCAACTGTAATATTATCTATATAGTAAACTCTTGATGACTGTCAGTCCAGAATATAGGTGTAGTCATTATAAATAATACTATGATTTTTGTGTATATATATATATATTCCCTGAATAACGTCATATCAATATGAGAATCTTATAAACACTGAGTAATAGTGTTATTAGTATCAGTATAGTATAGTAATAGACTCCTTCTAAGTAGGGAAACCACTAATTTAAGAATTCTACTGCAAATAGTTAACTTTTCTAAATATATATATATTTTTTTTAAATTCTTCTCTCATGGAAACAAATGTTTTTTCTTTTGCCATCAAAAGAAGGCAGAGATGGCATAGTGAAAAAAGAAAAAATAAGATATAACTAATAAGATACAGAAATAAGGACCCAAAGTCTTATAAATTATCAGTGAAGGAAGGAAAAAAGGAAAGAAGAGAAAAAAAGAAAGGAAAGAAGAGAAAAAAAGAAAGAAAAGAAAATTTACAGGTACATTTTCAGAATTATTTTGAAAGCATAAATTTCCCAGGTATTTTGGAAATTTTAGGAAAATCAGATTATGAAGTGCAGGAGGCTGATGAAGTGTAGACTCTAAGGATCTGTTCTCATGGGATAAGCCATCACAGAACCAGAAAAACTTTTGCAAAAAGAAATCAGATATCTAAAGAAGGCACTGAAGAGAATAGAGTCAGCAGTTTCCTTATATCCTGGCTGTCTTTCACAATTTGGAGCCACTGACACACAGAGGTACTGACAAAGATCAGAAGGACAGCAAACAATAACACCACGAAAACACTTTCTTGACAGTAGGGACCAGAGCAGAGTCCCTCCAACTTTTTTAAGCTCCTCAGGCTCCTGAGAAATGTTGCTGCGAGCACACTCTTATAACTTGGGGGAAAAAAATCAAGAGAAAAGTATCAAAACTTTCTATGAATATACTTGGAAAGTAGACACCCTATATCCTGTCATCATTTGATTTTTAAAACTTGGACCAAACTGAATAATGGAGAAATGTATATCCTCAAATAGTGTTACAGTAAGTGATAAAGCTCAATTATGTAATGCAAATAACTGAGCTCTCAAATATTATTCTTTATTATCATTTCAAAAGAAAAGAAAAATAAGAACAGCTCCCAAAACAACCACCACAACTGAACACATATTTGGTCAGTTATATTCCAAATATACGAAGCTCACAGTCACATGAAAATATAAAACTTTGTAGCATTAAACAGCAATGTGCTTAAACTTTCTTCACGTGTGAGGGCTACACTTAAGAGACTCAAACTCTCAGTTGAACTCATAAACTGGATTCTTTAACTTCTCTGCTACATTACTATGATATATTAAGTAAGCCTTCTAAATATGATTTTGATAAATGACATATATTTTTACCTAACATGAGCATATTGTCAAGCCATTAAATTATTTACAGCAATTAGAAAAAGATAAGAAATATTTTTACTCCAAAAGAGGATATTTATTTATGTATCTAAGATAGGAGAATTTAAATATATAAATCAAATATTAACAGACCGGGGCTTCCCTGGTGGCGCAGTGGTTGAGAGTCCGCTTGCCAATGCAGGGGGACACGGGTTCATGCCCCAGTCTGGGATGATCCCACATGCTGCATAGCGGCTGGGCCCGCGAGCTGTGGCCACTGAGCCTGCATGTCTGGAGCCTTTGCTCCGCAACGGGAGAGGCCACAACAGTGAGAGGCCCGTGTACCGCAAAAAAAAAAAAAAAAAAAAAAATTAACAGACCTAAAGGGGGAAAATAGACAGTAATACAATAATAGTAAGGGACTTTAATACTCCACTTTCATGAATGGATAGATCATCCAGACAGAAAATCAATAAGGAAACACTGGCTTTAAATGACACATTGGATAAGATGGACTTAAAAGACATACAGAACATTCTGTCCAAAAGCAACAGAAAGCACTTTCTTCTCAAGGGCATATGGAACATTCTCTAGAACTGATATGTTGGGCTGCAAAACAAGTCTTAAATTTAAGAAGATTGAAATAATGTCAAGCATCTTTTCTGACCACAATAATATGAAACTAGAATCAATTACAATAACAAAACTGGAAAATTCACATATCTATGAAGATTAAACAACATGTTTCTGAATAACCAGGAGATACAGATAGATGAAAAGAGAAGTTAAAAAATTCCTTGAGATAAAAAAATGGAAATATAACATACCAGATTTTATGGGATGTAGAAAAAGCAGTTCTATGAAGGGAATTTATATAGCAATAAATGCCTACATTAAGAAACAAGAAAGATCTCAAGTAAACAACCTAAGTTTACATCTCAAGGAACTAGAAACAGAAGAAAAAACAAAGACCAAAGTTAGTAGATAGAAGAAAATAAACAGAACGGAGATAAATAAAATAGAGACTAAAAAGAGGAAAGATAAACGAAACTAAGAGCTTTTTTCTTTGAAGAGATAAACAAAACTGACAAATTTTTAGCTAGACTCACCAAGAAACAAAGAGAGAAGACTCCAATAAATAAAGTAAAAAACAAAAGAGGACATATTACCACTGATATCAAATAAATGCAATGAATCATAAGACAGTACAATGAACAATTACTTGGCAACAAATTGGACAACCTAAAAGAAATGAATAAATTCCTAGAAGCACACAATCTGCCAAGGCTGAGTCATGAAGAAACAGAAAATAAGAACAGACTGATTACTAGTAATGAATCAGTACTAGAATTACTAATTGAATCATTACTAGAGATTGAATCAGTAATCAAAAACAAACAAAACTACAAGACCAGATGCCTTTACTGGTGAATTCTACCAAACATTCAAAGAAAACCAATCCTTGTTAAACTGTTTCAAAAAACAGAAGACAATGTAACACTTCCAAATTCATTTCACGAGGCCAGCATTACCTTGACACCAAAACCAGAAAAGAAAATTACATGCCAATATCCCTGATAAAAATAGATGCAAAAATTCTCAACAAAATGCTAGCAATCTGAATTCGACAATACTTTAAAAGGATCATACATCATGATCAAGTGGGATTTATTCCTGGGATACAAGAATTGTTCAACATCTGCAAATCAATCAGTGTGACAGAGCACATTAACCAAATGAAGACTAAAAACCATATGATCATTTCAATAGATGCAGAAAAAGCATTTGACAAAATTCAACATCCACTCCTGATAAAAATTCTCAAAGAAGTGGGTATGGGGGAATGTACCTCAACATAATAGAGGCCATTATAACAAGCCCACAGCTAACATCATACTCAACAGTGAAAAGCTGAAAACTTTTCCTCTCCAGTCAGAAACAAAGACAAGATTGCCCACTCTAACCACTTTTATTCAACATAGTATTGGAAGTCCTGGCCAGAGCAATTAGGCGAGAAAAAGAAAAGGCATTCAAACTGGAAAGGAAGAAGTGAAACTATCACTGTAGATGACAGGATATTATATATAGAAACCATAAAGATTCTACCAAAACACTATTTGAATTAATGAATTCTGTAAAGTTTCAGGATACAAACTCAATGATCAAAAACCTGGTCATTTCTATACACTAATAACAAACTGTCAAAAATTAAGAAAATAATATAATTTACAAATATGTGAAAAACCATAAAATATCTAGGAATAAATTTAAACAAGGAGGCAAAGACCTGTATACTAAAAACCGTAAGATATTAAGAATTGGAAGAGGACATAAATAAATGCATGGAAGAGGACATAAATAAATGCAAAGTTACTCTCTTCATGGATTGGAAGAATTAATATTATTAAAATGTCTCTACTGCCCCAAGAAATCTACAAATTCAAATGTAATCCCTATCAAAATTCCTTTGGCACTTTTCCAAGAAACAGCACAAACGAGCTTAAAATTTGTATGGAATCACAAAAGGTTTCAAATAAGCAAGGCAATCCTGAGAAAAAGAGAATAGAGCCAGAGGCATCACTCACCATAATTTCAAACTATATTACAAAGCTATAATAATCAACACAGTATCATATTGGACTAAAAACAGACATATCAATCAATGGAACAAAATAAAGAGCCTAGAAATAAACTTATGCATATATGGTCAGTTAATTTATGACAACAAAGCCAAGAATACAGAGTAAGAAAAGGAGAGTCTCTCCAATAAATGGTTTTTAAAAAACTGGACAGGCACACACAAAAGAATGAAACTGGATCACTATCAAATGCCGTACACAAAAACTAACTCAAGGTGAACCAAAGACTTGAAAGAACTTAAACTATAAAACTCCTAGAAAAAAAAAAACATAAATGGTAAGCTCTTTGACATTGTTCTTGGTGATGATTTTTTGGATTTGAAATTAAAAGCAAAGGCAACAAAAGTAAAAATAAACAAATAGAGCTCCATCAAACTAAAAAGCTTCTTCACAGAAAAAAAAAAAGAAAAAAAAGTCACCAATAAAATGGAATGGCAACTCACTGAAAGGAAAATTATATATCTGATAAAGGGTTAATATTCAAAATATATAAAGAAATCATACAACTCAATAGCAAAAATATACAGTCTGATTTAAAAAAGGGCAGAGGATCTGAATAAATATTTTTCCAAAGAAGACATACAGACTGGCCAACATCCATGCAAAGGTGCTCAACATAACTAATTACCAGGGAAATACAAAGTAAAAATACAAGATATCACCTCACATCTGTTAGAACGGTTATCACCAAAGACAGGAAATAACAACTGCTGATGAGGATGTAGAGAAAAGGGAACTGTTGTGCACTATTGGTTGAGATGTCTGTTGGTGCAGCCACTATGGAAAACAATATGGACTTCCCTCAAAAATTAAAAATAGAACTACTACAAGATCCAGCAATTCCACTTTTAGGTATTTGTCCAAAGAAAACAAAAACATTAACTCAAAGAGATATATGCACCCCCATGTTCATCACAGCATTATTCATCATAGCCAAGATATGGAAAAACCTAAATGTCTATCAATGGATGAAGGGATAAAGAAATTATCATGTGTGTGTATGTATATAAGTATGTGTGTATATATACACATATGCACACAAATATTATTTAGGCATAAAAATAAAGAAATCTTGCCATTTGCAACAACATAATACAGGCATACCTCAGAGATATTGAGGGTTTGGTTCCAGATCACCTCAATAAAGCCAGTATCACAATAAAGCAAGCCACAATTTTTTTGGTTTCTCTGTGCATATAAAGTTATGTTCATACTATACCACAGTCTATTAGTGTGCAACAGAATTATATCTAAAAAAACAATGTACATAACTTCATTTAAAAATACTTTATTGCTAAGAAATGCTAACAACCTTGATATAGCAGTGCTACTAATAATAATATATATAACTAATACATATGGCATATTTTACTAACAACTAGACAATGATTTCACTGTAAGAAACTAGCATACCTGTATAGATTTATTAAGTGGATAGTATTTTCCCCCATTAAACATATGCCATAACTGATGCTTAGAGAAAAAAAACATACAAAGTTGTATCAATCTCAACAATAAATGTCAAACAGCTGTGAAAATAAACAAGAAAAAACTTCATATTCTTTTATAAATAATATCTAAAATATATCAAGTAAAATAAGAAAGTGGCTTAAGACAGACTGCATATCCACGTACATATCTGCATATAAAAGCATAATTTATCTCTGTAAGATGACTGGGTAGATGGGAAAGATTTAGGAGGTAGAGATTTTAAGTATACCATTTATATTTTTTCTATTCAAACCATGTAGATAGATATCAGCTATAAATCATAACTAAATAAAAACTCTAACAGGTCTATTTGTTTTTGTTATTCTATTGCTACTCATCATGGTTTTATCATATACATATGAAACCTTAAATGATATATTGATCTGTTCTGAATTTTAATGTTCTTTAAGTGATGTGACAGAAACTTCTATTTCTTCTTTCTTTAAGAAACAACCCCCTACCACCACAGGCACACACACTACACCTTACTGAGTACAAACATATCTAGATCAGAGACACCACATTTGTGACTCTCCCTGCCAGCTACTAGTGACCAGGGAAACTAGTTTCTAACCAGTGAAGTGTGACTGAATTGTTGTGTGTGACTTACAACACTGCTTAAGAGAAAATGGCTTGTTCTCTATTCACCCTCTTTTGCTTTTTTCTGGATGAAGAAAGACAAGAGAGTATAGGTTATGGTGGCATAATAATCTAGAAGTATAACCTTAAGGTGCAACTTTTCTTTCTGCACTAATAGTGAGCGAGAAATAAATTTATATACATTTAGTTTAAGCCATGGTAATTCTGAGTCTTTTTTTTTTTTTTTACAGGAGGATAACTAATAATTAGTTAACTAATATTAGTGGTACTTTAATGGACTCTTCTATTATTTGCCTTTTGATTCCATATTACATTGTGTGATTCATCCATTTCTATGCATGTGCTTATAGTTTATTCATTTCTCCTGCTTCACAGCAGTATTGTTGTACATTTTTTTTTTAAATGTATGGAAAAAATCATGCCTTTCAAGTAATTGATGAGTTAAAGGAACTTATAAAATATTTGTACCTATTGACAACACAAAATTTAACCCCCCTGAGATGCAAACTAAGTATTAATTTAGGGGGCTATGTATAACAAAGTATATATTAAAAAACACAATACTGAAAAATGAATTAAATCTTCATTTCAAAAAGTGAGCAAAAGTAAATTAAAAGTAGAGTGAAACAAAGTGAAATATTAAAGTAATGAAAGAAAAAAATGGCAATTACCAAAAAAACCTTTAAAAAGTATAAGTCAATGAATACTGTGGGATGTCTGATCAGAGAAAGAAAGAAAAGCTAAGGGAGTGTGTATTTGGTGATGCATATAAAAACCCTTGTGAACATTAAAAAACTGAAAAGCATTATATTCTCTCTCAAACTAATGCATGGTATTGGGCTAAGATAAAGTCATAGACGTTCATATTTTAAATATATTAATTGTTAACAATATATAAATAGCAATATTAGAAATAAAAATATCTATCTAGGCTTTAGTGTGATTTATATAGAGTCACTGCCTAATATAAAGCCAAGTGCTCAGTAAATGCATATAATTAAATGCAAGGTTGAATAATAAAGTTTCAAGGTTTGTGAGTTCAATGTTACACAAATGTAACTGGAAATTTTCTCATTGTTGTATTTTAATTCAAATAATGTTATGTGAAATGCACCCATGCATTTTTACTATTGTTCATTTCCTTACTTTTTAATGCTATTTCTCACCCAACGCCTCATTGTTCTTCTATTTCAGCTTCTCTAACAATGAATAAATCAGTGAAATTTAGCCCTTGTGGGTTTGACAACTTTAATAAATTAAATAAGCAATAAAAATTAGGAAGCTGTCATTTTGAGCTTTGTACAGCAACATTGTGATTACAGTTGTGAGACAAACCCACAGACAGCTGAATTATTTATTTTATTACTTTTCAATCGTATATAGGAAGGAGCATTTTGGTATCTGCCAATCATGTCAACATACTCTGAACTCATGCCTCTTTTAAAATCCAAAACCTCTGTTTTTCTTGCTTTTTTTGTAATGTTGTATACATTTGACTGTTTTATGTTTGTTCCTTCTTAAAACAGGATAGGACATATTATAAAAGGAGCTGTTATAGGGTAGATGAAGCAAGCTGACACAAATGTGAGGCAAAAAAAATTAAGGAGATATTATGGAGTATATGTAACTTATTACATCATAAAGCAATTGCATTTAAGCATGATTGGGAGAACACTGTTCAACTGTTTCCAAGTCACCACAGAAGTTAAAATTCAGTGGTAAAAGTTGTGTCTCTTTCCTTTGTTCCTAAATGTGTCTAAATCATTCCAATTCCACTAACAATTTGTTCCAAAGGTAAAACTGAACTACATGTCAGTAGGAGGATATTTACATTTCCCAATGGAGACAATAAACAGGAACTGAAATACAACTTTAAAAATGCCATTCAAAAGGTCACACTTCTGGTAAGTCTGTAGATAAACTGACTTACAAAGGATAGAAAAGAAGATTTGTTTCAGGGCTAGATCTGATGGTAGTTTTTAAAAACAGCCTCTATTTCTAGTTGGAGGACCTCCTGGATCCATATATGATTTTCAGAGGTTTTGTAAAGTCTTTGAAATTACATGCACCTTTTATCAGTGTATATGCCCATGCATATTTTGGGAGGAGATCTGTACTTATCTTCATATTTCCTGTAATCCAAATTAGGTGCCGGATCACGGAATCCCTGCATTCCCTAGGAATGCAGGTAGATAAAGAAAAATTTAGATTAAGGAAAACGAAGAGTTGCAATGATTTTTTTAACATAGCACCTGCGCAAATATCCATTGCCATAGACAATTATTGCTGGTATATTTTATACATCCAAAGATTGCTTTTTATATTTACCTATGACATTTCATTATGTTAAAGAAAACATAAAATAATCGGTATGTCACGTTTCACTGATCATTTGGAAGCTAGTTATCAAATAAATAAAAGGAGTTCGTTTCAAGCAGACCCAATAACATATTCTTTCCTACAAGCCTATTAAAGAGGAGTCAATAAAATAAATGTCTTCAGCCACCACAGAGTTATCAATCTTAGTTTTTTTTTTTTTTCTGCTTTGAATCAGCAAACATGCCAGTAATTGTGGATTCCTTGTAACCTTTAAAATATCAATCCATTCGTAGCAAAAGGCAGGAAAAATGATGATGGAGCAGCTTAAGAATTAACAAGTATACACACACATACTTTGTATATATACATCACACACACACACAAACATAATTCGTCTTCTAAACTAAATATACAGGGGGTTTTCCCTACCAAAGTACAATGGTATATTTTTTCTTCTCTAGGAGTACACGAACAAAACTTAGCATTTAACAGTGAAAAAAAAGTGACAGGAGAAAATATGTATTCATTCCTTCTTTTCTTGCTCTTGTACACAAGCTGCCTTTTCTCCTACTTATTTCATATTGCTGACTCTTTCTCCCTTCCTTTAAGCTACAGAGACAGGCTGTTTATCTTAAAATTGACCAATGATGAATTTTGGTAACCGCTGTCAAACAAGCTGGGCAAAAAAACATGTTTAGTGGCTAGACATTTTCATCATTCTGTCACTCTGCTTGCATTGGGCAAGAAAAGGGAAAGCAAGAGAGGTGTTACATAGGCAAATAACTAGGACCTACTAAGGAATCACTGATAACGAAGAAGAATCAGAATAATTCATTTTCAACCTTCAAAGGAATTTTTCTGCCCTGGTCTGAATTTTATTATTTACACAATAATAAAATTATTTTTAAATAATAAAAAATAATATTTTTATAATTATTTTTATAGTAAATAATTGTATATCAATCAGTACTATTTTATTCTAACATTAAATATGTAATATTAACCTAATTTGTACTTTCTAGTTCCACTATACTCTTTTATTCTTACCTAATGAGTCAAATTCCTGTTCTGAATAAAAACTGAAAGACGTATGTATTTTATTTTCCATACCTAAGGATAATCTGTCCTAGAAGACTGAAAATTGATTATGAGAAAACTGGGTCTGTATGCCACATAGGGATTATTGAACATTAATGAATTAAAATCCCAGGTTTACTCAATACGTTATATGTATAAGGAAAAAATATATTAATTTACCCACAGTTGTAGTGATTCAAAATGACTACTGGCAGCATTAGGGTTTTTTTTTTCTTTCCAAAAATTATGTTAAATTAAAATAAGCCAACTGGTATAATGATGTCATTAGGCAGAAAATATATTCATAAAATTTGAAGTAGGTATACAAATACAATTATAATATCCAGAGGCGCTGAATGGTAATGCAAATTATGCTTTTTAGTTTTAGACATAAACATTAACACAAAGATGATTAATTTTGCCAAGTCAAGCTAAATTATTTTTCATTTGAAAAAGCACTAATGTAAAGCACTAAACCATTTTTTTTTTTTTTTTTTTTGCTGTACGCAGGCCTCTCACTGTTGTGGCCTCTCCCGCTGCGGAGCACAGGCTCCGGACGCGCAGGCCCAGCAGCCATGACTCACGGGCCCAGCCGCTCCGCGGCATGTGGGATCCTCCCAGACCGGGGCACGAACCCGTGTCCCCTGCATCGGCAGGCAGACCCCCAACCACTGTGCCACCAGGGAAGCCCCAAGCACTAAACCATTTGTTCTAAAATTTTGCGGCAGGCTTTTAAGTAACTTCTTTATCCATTTAAAATTTCTATATATAACAGTAAATATGTATCCTATAAATTTTGGAAAAGCATAAGACAGAGGTTTGATTTTCTTCTTTTTTTCACTTCAAAAGGACTGACCACCATTTTCAAACTATCATATTCTTAATTTCAAAAATGAACAAAACGTCAAATTCAAAAGGGCTCTTTCATTTAGGAATAGATGTACTGAACTGGAATTACATCTGTTCAATGTGTTAGAATAGAACTCTTAAGCACTTGTGGTAGATTATTGTTTGCTGGATAAAATTTAAGGACTCCATCTGTTAAGCTTTATGTGCAAATTTTGTGACTCAAATTTTGGATGTAATAATGTGAGTAAAATAGATGTAGCAACAAATCATATTACTGCACATGAAGACCCATTACATGATGTGTTTAAAATGTAAAATATTTTTATACATAACAATGTACTAAAAATAAGATGGTAAGGTTTCTTGATGAAAGGTATCATGCCTAATTCATCTTTGTAGACTGTAACAAAGTGCAAAGTACATTTAAAGACCCAAGTAAAGGTTTCTGATATTTTTTAAAAAGTACATATTTAAATTAATAAAATATTTAAAAATCACTTTTTCCAGAAAAATTGGTGAATAAAATAGGTACTTGATTACAATGGTGGCTTGGCAACTATATTTATTCTTATCTATCCATATCTATATCTGGGAGGGAGAGAGGGAGGGAGGGAAGGAGAGGGAGAGAGACAGAGACAGAGACAGGAGTCTTTTTTTTTTAATTTGAACCATCCAGCTCCATGTGTCCATGCTTCTTAGACCAGTAAGGTGATCAAATAAACTAGTAATCCAGAATATGACAAAGTACATTATAACAATGATTCAAATAAATGTACTGAATACTTACATATTACAGACATAATGGAACAAATTATAATGTACCACTTCTTAAAGAAGACCTTTTTAATCTGATGTTCTCTCAAAGAACCTTATAATTTCTTTCTCATATCCTTCCTAATCCTTGAAACTACTTCATTAATATCAGCCTCACTAGTCTTTAGGTCCCATGACAAGGCCAGATGATGCCTATACTGCTCATCAGTTTATCCTCTGATGACTGCAATGATTTCCTGATGATGACACAGCAGTGTCATGTAAATATACACCAAAAGTTGGTGACAGCACACAACAAACACAGGAAATTCAGGCTGGAATTTGAGGAATTAGAGTCAGCAGAATGCAGACAATTATAGAATATTTTAAATAAACATTCAAGAGTAGACTTTTTTCTTGCCCTATGGCATGACTTTAAATTTTTTGCTGACTGCTAGACATTTATTACATAATAGAAATTGATATATACAGGCCTTTAGTGGGAGAATTTACGTCAAGTTGGATAGAAGTTGGGCTGTTTTAATGTTTGCTGTAGGTATGGGTGCCAGAAGCTTCCAATTCCTCTATTGTACTTATTTTTATTTTCTGTCTTTGAGGTTGCCTATGTGCTGCTCTTTAGAGCAATCCTGTGTCTTGTTTTTCCCCTGCATCCACTGTTATTATATTGCAGCTTTCTTGGGGTGGTAATAGATGTAGAGGAAGAGTGTTCTATAATCTTCTGAATGAATTTCAGTTCCTGGCTGTAGTCTATTTCTTTGAATCTCATTGCCCTGTTGACTGTACCTACACCCCCTTCATAGGAAGGAGCTCTCTTTCCCTAGCTGGGATAAGTTTTCTGACAAGTTCTTTAGTCTGGGAGGTAGGCGTTTGTTAATAGAAGAGTCCTTGGCTGTGGACTGTTCTTATCAACGAACTAAAACATTCATCTCTTCCACAGCTCTTAGAATATTACCCACCACTCAAGAGTCAGCCTAAATGCTACATTTTTCATGATGCTTTCACGAAACAACCATCTCACTCACTAATTATACACTCTTAATTGGACCCACCTGGAAATTTCCTTTTATTTTTTTGACACATTAAATTTGACTTGTATTTAGTAATGTCAAATTTCAAAATTCCCAAATAGGGCTTCAAACTTCTAGAGAGAGATGATTTTCTGTTTTTAGAGCAGTTTTAAGATCATAGCAAAATAGGCAGGAAAGTACAGAGATACAGAACTCCTCCCTCTCTATAGAGACAAGCTTTTCTTCAAAGATATATACCCAAGGAAAATATCCTAGCTATATTACCTATTTTATTTATATAGGTAATTCAAGAATGTCCTTGAAGGCTTAAGGCAAAAGATTCTCATTTATCTCCCTCAAGGAAATCCTGTCTACAATATAGAATGTGAAATTATTTTCCCATCTCTGCAAAAGTAGCCTACCTGATAACAACAGCAAACATTTACTTACTGAGAGCCTAGAATTTACCAGTTAATGTTGTAAATAATTTACATGTAGTAACCGAGGAAGGAACTTTTATACTAATTTTAAAGATGAAAAAATTAAGATACAAAATGTTTAAAGGAATTATTCAATGCCACACACTTGAGAGGTGGAGGAAACAGGATTTTAGCTCTAGCTAATTGGCCTAGCTTTATAATTATTTTACTATTATCAAACTATTTTAAGATGAAAGATATGAACATATTATTTCTTATTTTATGATTTTACCTATGTGAATGTATCCGCAACCCAAGAGGCAGATGAAGAGAAAAAGAAAGTACATTTAAGGAGAGTCATGAGGCAGATATGATAGATTATTTAAAAGCATGATTAATTTTAATCCTTAAAATAATTATAACAACATTATAATGACTTGTATTCATGGAGCTCTGATTGGTATACACTCTGAAAACAACTTTGTATATAACAATTTACTTAGTCTCTCCATTAACCTATATAAATAATAACACAGATGAGGACCACCTGGCCTATGCCATTGCATTGCCCAACGTCTCAAAGCTTCTCACTTTATATGTAATATAACCTCTAAATAATTAGGGTTGACAATGAGTTTTATTACTAATAAGAAAAATATTAATAAACTGTAGGAAACCATAATGTTGACATTATGGTTTGTTTGCATGCCCTTTTTTATGGAATTCCACTCACAATCTGTTATATTAATATTTCAAAAACCTCAGCAAAAAAAAAAATAGAAAACAACTATAGCAATGCATTTATATCAACTGGTAAACGTTAAATTCTAATCAGTTTAAAATTTTTATTGCAGACTCCTTATTTCAAGCTATAGATCTTAGTCTTCACATCAATTTCAAGGTTTTAGAAGCTCACAAACTAAATATTGTTTATATAACTGATAATTCCTGTTTCTTACTGTTTTCCACACTATACTCATTATGTAACAAATGTTTACAATGCCCCAAAGTTATAATACCAGTTTGTTATACTAAAATGTTCTTTGTTTTTAATTGACATAACTTCAACATATAGTGGTAAAGAAAATTTATATTTGGGATACAAAATATTTTAATATGACAAAAAATACATCTAAAACACTATCATTGCTACATATAACTATAAATCAGTACAAAGTTTTATCTAAATCATGTTTATTATAATTCATAGTTTTATATACACAGACCCACCATAATCACAATTTCCCACATAATATACACAATATATACTTATTCATACAAAAATTCATTTTTAGGAAATGTCTTTTTTTTTTTTTTTTTTCTTTACCAGATGGATCAAAAAATGTACTTTGAGGCTTGAAGAAGAAGGTCTTAAACAAAAATCAAGAAAATATTTCTCAAATTGATCCTCATGCATTAAGATTTAATTTTTAAATATGCATAATAGTAACTCTTTGTGATTTTTTTTATTGAGAGTTTCCTAGGCAGAGTAACTGGTCCTAAAGTTCTTTTGTTAAGATATGTAACCAGAATGAACAAATTCTGACTGATCCTAAAGTTCTTTTGTTAAGATATGTAACCAGAATGAACAAATTCTGACTGATGGTCAGGTTGTGATAAATACCAGAACGTTAGAGAAGTACTTTTCCTTGAGTTGGTGAGCTACACGTGGAAGTTATACATTCACGTAGTTGGGTGGTGGCTGTAAGTGGATTATTCTTTACATTCATTTAGCTTTATTTTCTTTAAAATTTTTTTCTAAGACATACAGAGATTTTAATGATCATCTACCCAGTGAGTATAAAACTTTAAACTCAATTAGAATGTTCGGAGGAAAACTAAGAAGAAACACGCATTTAAATTAAATAGAGCTAATAACTTTACATAAAAGGGTTATTTTTCCTTGTGACAACTGCTTCTTGATTCGTATTTGAATCCAGATGATCTATCTTATCTTTTTCTACTTTATGCCTTATTTCTTGATGGGCATAAATATAAATAATGAGTCACCTGAATTTATTATTTTAAATCAATTAATCATAACAGTTTAGAAAAATTTTCGAAACATTTCAAACATTCAATATTTCTCCACTTGAAACAAACAAATTAGGTTACTTTCCTGTAAGTTATTCTGTATGAAATCACTTTTAATAAGAAATATGCTTGATATCCAATTTTTAAAATATATTTGTTGAGTTAAATAAAACATTTAGGGCAATAAAAAAAGTATATAACTTTATAGATTACTTATGTCTTGTGGGATCTAATCACAACATATTTACTGATTTCCTTCTCTGTTTTAAGCCTACCCTTTTAAAATTCATGGGTAATAAGACTATCTCTCTTCAGATCTCTTACAAAATATTAATTACTAACTTCACTTTAAGTGGGCAAATACTTTCTAACGATAGAAATTTGTATGCCTGTCCCATGTGAATAATCAAAATGTTGAACTTGATTTAATGATAATACTTTTCCTTAGCCCAGCCACGGGGAGTGTTAGTGGGAGCTGAATTAAGTGAAAAGTACTGTGATGGGCTCCCCTGTCCTTCCATAGCCCAGTGAGTTTCTACTCTTCCTCCTTCTGACCTGGGGTTGCTCAGAAGGTATGAATGGTTGGAGGGGGAAAAGAGTTAAGGGGGTCAGAGAGTTCTTACTTGCCTGGTTTTGTTGAGACGTGTCTGCTTTCAGGATCTGATTGTGTTTAAAGCTGATTTCTTTTTTTGCCTGGATTTTAGTAGCTACGTAGATCTCTTCTCATGCATACACATCATTAGAATGTTCTCACTTATAGTTACCTTTAAATGGTTAACTGTAGCCAGTGGTGTTCAGGGGCTAGCATTTGCCAGCCCATGAGGGACAGTTGTTAGATTTTCATGAATTTTGTGAGCAGTTTATTAAACAATGCCATTATTAAAAACTAAAAAAAATGAGAAAATAAAGATCACAGAGAAAATAAAATAGGGATTAAAAAAATAGAAAAATAGCAATAAAACCAAGAGCTCATTCTATGAAAGGGTAAACAAAATTGACAAACCTCTGGCCAGGCTCACCAAGAAGAAAAGAGAGGAGACGCAAATAAACAAAATAAGAAATGAAAGAGGAGAAATCACAAATGATACCACAGAAACACAAAAAAACATAAAAGAATACTTTGAACAATTATATGCCAACAAATTCGACAACCTAGAAGAAATGGACAACTTTCTAGAAACACACAGCCACCAAAACTGAATCAAGAAGAAATAGAGAATTTGAACAGCCCAATCACTAGAAGTGAAATAGAATCTGTAATAAAAAAAAAAAAAAACTCCCTAAACAAAAGTCCAGGACCAGATGGCTTCACAGGCAAATTCCACCAAACATACAAAGAAGAACTTATATTGATCCTTCTCAAACTCTTCCAAAAGATTGACGAGGAAGGAACACATTCTATGAAGACATTCTATGAAGCCACCATCACCCTGACACCAAAACCAGACAAAGAAAATTAAAGGCCAATATCTTTGACAAATATAGATGCAAAAATTCTCAACAAAATATTAGCAAACAGAATCCAATAACACATTTCAAAGATCATACACTACGACCAAGTTGGATTCATCCCAGGGCCACAAGGATGGTTCAACATACACAAATCAATCGGTGTGATACACCACATCAACAAAAGACAAAAAACATACGATCATCTCAATAGATGCAGAAGGACCATCTGAGAAAATTCAACATCCATTCATGATAAAAACCCTTATGAAAGTGGGTACAGAGGGAACATCTCTCAACATAATAAAAGCTATCTATGACAAACCCACAGCCAATATAATACTCAATGGTGAAAAGCTGAAAGCCTTTCCGCTAAAATCTGGAACAAGACAAGGATGCCCACTGTCAGCACGTCTCTTCAACATAGTACTGGAAGTCCTAGCCACAGCAATCAGACAAGAAAAAGAAGTAAAAGGTATTCAAATTGGTAGGGAAGAGGTAAAACTGTCATTACATGCAGATGTTATGATACTATATATACAAAACCCTACAGACTCCACACCAAAAAAACAAATTCAGCAAGATAGCAGGACACAAGATTAACATACAGAAATTGGTTGCATTTCTTTACACTAACAATGAAATATCAGGAAAAAATGTAAACAATCCCTTTTAAAAGTACATCAAAATAATAAATTAAAATACTTAGGAATAAGCCTTACCAAGGAGATGAAAGACTTATATGCTGAGAACTACAAAACATTAATAAAGGAAACTGAAGATGATTCAAAGAAATGGAAAGATATCCCAAGCTCTTGGACTGGTGAATTAATATTGTTAAAATTGCCATACTACCCAAAGCAATCTACAGATTTAATGCAATCCCTATCAAATTACTAATGACTTTTTTTTAATACACAGAACTAGAACAAATAATCTAAAATTCATATGAAACAATAAAAGACCCAGAATTGCCAAAGCAAACCTGAGGAAAAAGAACAAAGCAGGAGGCCTAACCATCCCAGATTTGGGACAATCCTAAAAAGCTACAGTAATCAGAACAGTGTGGTATCAGCACAAAAACAGACAAACAGATCAATGGAACAGAATACAGGGCCCAGAAATAAACCCACACACCTAATTCAGCTCTCTCATCTTACAGATTAATAAGTAAAGCCCCCAAAAATAAAAGTTTGGCCTTAGCTCTAATGAGCAATTAATCTTCGACAAAGGAGGCAAGAACATACAACGAAGAAAACAATCTATTCAGCTAATGGTGTTGGGAAAGTTGGACAACTACATGTAAATCAATGAAGTTAAAACACACCCTCACATAATACAAAAAAATAAACTCAAAATGGCTTATAAGACAGGACACCATAAAACTCCTAGAAAAGAACATAGGCAAAACATTCTCTGATGTAAATCGTACAAATGTGTTCTTAGGTCAGTCTCCCAAGGCAATAGAAATAAAAGCTAATATAAGCAAATGGGACCTAATCAAGCTTATAAGCTTTTGCACAGCAAAGGAAATCATAAACAAAATGAAAACACAACCTAAAGACTGGGAGAAAATATTTGCAAATGATGCAACCGATAAAGGCTTCATTTCCAAAATATACAAACAGCTCATACAATTCAATAACAGAAAAACAACCCAAGTAAAAAATGGGCAGAAGACTTAAATAGACATTTCTCCAAAGAAGACATGCAGACGCACATGAAAAGATGCTCCTCATCGCTAATTATTAGAGAAATGCAAATCAAAACTACAATGAGGTACCACCTTACACCGTTCAGAATTGCCATCATTAAAAAGTCTACAAATAATAAATGTTGGAGAGGGTGTGGAGAAAAGGGAACCCTCTTACACTGCTGGTGGGAATGTAAATTGGTGCAGCCATTGTGGAAAACAGTATGGAGGCTCCTCAAAAAACTAAAAATAGAGTTGCCATATGTTCCAAAAATCCTACTCCTGGGCATACACCCAGACAAAACTCTAATTTGAAAAGATGCATACACCCTTATGTTCATAGCAGCACTATTTACAATAGCCAAGACATGGAAACAACCTAAATGTCCATCAACAGATGAATGGATAAAGAAGATGTGGTATATATATACAATAGAATATTAACCATTAAAAAGACTAAAATAATGCCATTTACAGCAACATGGATGGACCTAGAGATTATCATACTAAGTGAAGTAAGTCAGAAAGAGAAAGACAAGTATGATATGGTATCACTTATATGTGGCATCTAAAATATGACACAAATGAACATATCAATGAAACAGAAGCATACTCAAGGACATAGAGAGCAGACTTATGGTTGCCAAAGGGGATGGAGGAGTGGGGGAGGGATGGTTTGGGATTAGCTGATGCAAACTATTACATTTAGGATGGATAAACAAAGTCCTACTGTATAGCACAGGGATATATATTCAATAGCCATAATGAAAAGCCATAATGGAAAAGAATATGAAAAAGAATATATACGTACAACTGAGTCACTTTGCTGTACAGCAGAAATTAACACAACACTGTAAATCAACTATACTTCAATAAATTTTTTAAAAATTAAAATAAGGAAATATTAAAATTATTTTTAAAATAAACATATCAAATATGCAATACTTCCTACTTATTTTATCATATTTTACTATTTTACATGCTCTTGAAGTTATTCATGGCTCTTGTCCCTGTTTGATAAAAACATTATATAGTGGTGTGCTATAGCACATCTCTTCAAGAGGCAGCATTCAGTGATGTCAACTTGGTAGCTTAAGTTCTAAAGGGTGGGAGTATTTATACCACAGAAATGAGAAAACACTATAAATCAGGGCTTTATTTTTTAATTGTCTAGAATTAATACAGTAATGAATAAAATATTAATGCACATATAACTAAGGTGTGTCATGTATAGATATTACAGATATTACTTTCTGAATAGCTCAAAAATTGAGAAAAATTTTTTTAGTATTCATAAAATATTCTAAGATGTAGAAAATATGCCATGTGGAAAAAGTGAAGTTCTGAAATATTCATTGTTTCACTTTCATCTTATTAATGTAAATGAAAATACCAACCAACATTTACATTGGAGCTACAATATTTTATCAATTACAACCATCTTTAGGCTACAGATACAAGAGTTAGGCAAAAATCCATAAAAGCATTTTATGAGAATCAATGGACTACATGGAATTTATAATAAGCAATATTGTATATTATTTGTAAAACTGGTACTACATATACCATTGATAAGTAGAATTTATAACAAATCTATGTGCATATATACATGCTGACTTTTTTCCAGAGAACCAGTGGTTAAACCTTACTAGCAATCACAGAACAAATATGTCTATATACATTCTGCCTGATGACTTATTCCTTCCAAAACCCTAAGAATCCAGTTTCTCACTACTTGGCCCTATGGACTTAAGACAAGGACGTAACAAATACCAGGTTTCTGTGAATGTGATCAATTATGTAGTTGACTGGAAATATACATGGGTCCTTTGCACCAGAAAATTCTGGGAATGCAGGTGGATGCTAACACTCCAGCAACCTCACTTTTATTATTGTCATTTGAAAGGTTAAACTGCATGTCTCTTTAGCTTAAGTTTTTTGGGTTTTTTTTTTTTTTGCGGTACACGGGGCTCTCACTGTTGTGGCCTCTCCCGTTGCGGAGCACAGGCTCCGGATGCGCAGGCTCAGCGGCCATGGCTTACGGGCCCAGCCGCTCCGCGGCATGTGGGATCTTCCTGGACCAGGGCACGAACCCGTGTCCCCTGCATCGGCAGGCAGACTCTCAACCACTGTGCCACCTGGGAAGCCCTAGCTTAAGTTTTAAAGGTAGAAATCAGAAACTAGCCTTTCCTCTCCCCAATAGAAAATGAATCACATATTAAATATACCAAATAATCCATAGAGAAGTCCTTCTCACTAAACTTGAGACCATTATAAAACATATTACATATATTCCAAGTAATTCAACCTAAACAATAATGAGGTATTATAGTATTTTCTGTCAGAATCTCCCCTGTGTCATTAACTAGGGATATACTGTTTTATCATTAAGGAAAAATTAAACTACATGAACCAGGTGTTGTATATAAAGAAAGAATAGCACAGTATTATTTCTAGAAAACTAGTTATAAACAGTCATTTATAGATTACATATCAAACTTTATGATTTATAATGTAACTACAATCTACTGGACATTTACTGTGTCCCACATACTACACTAAGCACCTTACACCAACTCTAAGAATAATTATTTCCATATGTAGATATACGGGAATATGTTTAAACAAATACACGAACACACACACACAGACACACACACAATGTTTCAAGATTACATAGCAAGGAAGAATCGGGAACCAGTTTTGTCAGAATTTCAAGATACCTAAGTAACGATTAGAGTTTAAAATTTAACACATATGTAAACATTTAAAAAGGAAACCGCAGTGTAAATCTTTGAAGTAGAATATTTTATGAAAGTAACTTCATCTCCATCAAATTTCCTATCCAGACAGGAGGTTATGAAGACACATATTCACACACAGGGACACAGGATAACCTGAATATAGATTTTTGAAGAGCTAAAAATAACCTTGGAGTTTTTTAAATTCAGCTCTTTCACCTTATAGATTAAAAAGTAAAGCACAAAAAGTAAGTTTGGCCTTAGCTTTAATTAGCAGAACCAGAAACTCTGGCTCTTAGAGCATTTTTTAAGCTTAACTTATAAAACTTATGACATTAATGTAATACTCTGTCAAGTCAATATGCTTTTCAGTTACATACCAGGAAAAAATTTTAATGTAATGACAACTTCTCTTGTTAAAGCATGTTTATATTTCATTTTTAATATGGTATCTGGTCTTGTTCAAAAAGTAGATAATGAAACTCAGAATCTATTCTCAAAATGCATTTTATAATCTCTGTAAAACTACTGTGAATATGAACTAGGGTATTTTATTTTGAATTCTTGCCTTCAAAGGATGTTAGAGGACAAATTTACAAATTACAGTAATTCCTTTGTATGAAAACTCAGGCTAATGACTAGAATTTGGATAGTAAAAAAGTTGAATTACACAACTGAATTAGAAATGGCCACTTAGGCGTTTTAGTCTGTCTCCCTGAAAGCAGTAGAAGCAATTTAATCAGACAGTGTAAAGAGAGTGACAGACGAAAAGCACATCAATCCCAGTAGATCTGGCATGACTTGAATGAAAAAATCTTTCACAGTGAATTAAAAGCACAGTGTGAAAGGGAAACAGACAGACTTGATTTACATACCCACTCCATCAGAGCAAAGATAACAATTGCAGAAGTCATCTACTTGGAACACAATTTAGCCGCAGAGGAAGAGTGTCAGGCCAGCACAGCCCCCAAATGACACAGCAATAGAAATCCTACATCTGACTTTCAGCCATTAGCTAAATCATTTAGACTTTAGAACAACCTGCAAAATATTTAACTTAATGGAAAGTTTAGATACGGCACTTTAAAAGTAAGATTTTTGTACTTTCTCAGTAACTTAAAATTCCATTAGAAAATTATTGGAAAATATATTATTGAAGTGTACAAATTAGAGAAAGGACATACTAAATATGTGTCTAATGTAGCTATACTTGGAATCTTTGTAAGATTAGTAAAGGATCACTCATTACTATACACAGCATCTTATTTTTAGATATTCACCATACATTTAAAAACCCAGGAAATAGTGTAAACTGATCCTTTCCTTTTCCCATAAAGTCTTGTTTTAAACTTTGAGGTATACTTAATATACAAGAAGTTGCACATATTTAATATATACATTTTGATAAGTTTGGCCATTGCATACATCCATGATACCATCACCAACAAGGTAATAAAGGTATCCATCACCTTCAAAGTATTTCTTGTATTTGCGTGCGTGTGTGTGTGTGTGTGTGTGTGTTAAGAACACTTGGCATGAAATCTATACTCTTGAGATGCTTTTAAGAGCACAATACCATATTAAGTTTAAACTCTATGTTGTACAGATCTCCAGAACTTATTCATCTTTATAACCACCGATTTATAACTACTGAGAAACAGCTCTCCATAACCCCTCCCTTTATCCCCCAGCAATCACCATTCTATTCTGCTTCTATGAGTTTGACTATTTAGATAACTCAAATAAGTAGAATCATTCAGTATCTGTCATTCTATGACAGACATTTCATTTAGCATAATTCTTTCAGGTCTGTCGATGCTGTCCTAAATGGTAGGATTTCTTTCTTTTTAAAAACTGGGTAATATTCCATTATATGCATATACCACATTTTCTTTAGCCATTCATCTGTGGATGGACATATGGGTTGTTTTTTTTATCTTGGCTCTTGTGAATAATGCTGCAATAAACATGAGAATGCATGTCCCTCCAAAGTTCTGATTTAAATTCTTCTGGATATATACCCAGCAGTGGGACTTCTGGATCACATGGCAGTTGTACGATTTTTTTAAGAAACTCTGTACTATTTTCCATAGAGGCTGTGCCATTTTACATTCTCTTCAACCATACACAAGGGTGCAAATTTCTTTACAACCTCACCAGCACTTGTCATTTTTTAATAGCCATTCTGTTACGAGGTGATATCTCACTGTGATTTTTACTTGCACTTCTCTGATGATTAGTGATGTTAAGCACCTCTTCATATATCTGTTGGCCATTAATATATATATATATATATTCTTTGGTTAAATGTCTGTTCAAATCCTTTGCATTTATTTGGGTTATTTGTTTTTGTTTTGGTGCTGCTGAGTTGTAGGAGTTCTTTATATATTGACTTATAGGAGTTTCTTATCCAATATGTTTTACAAAGATTTTCTTCCATTCCTGCATTGTCTTTGCATTCTACTGTTTCCTCTGTTGTGAAATTCACATTTCTGATCAATCGGCCAGGGAAGAAGTAAGAAATCAAAGGGGAAGTCAAAAAATAGAGACAAATGAAGTGGAAACACAACATACTGTACCAAAACTTATGGGATACAACAAAAACAGTTCTAAGAGGAAAGTTTACAGTGATAAATGCCTACATTGAGAAAGAATTAAGATCTCAGATAACCTAACTTATACCTCAAGGACCTAGAAAAAGAAAAAACTGAGCCCAAAGTCAACAGAAGAAAGGAAATTATAAATACTACAGTAGAAATAAATGAAGTAGAGACTAGAAGAACAGAAAAGATCAATAAAACTAACAGCTGGTTCTTTGAAAAGATAAAATTGTCAAGCCTTTAGCTAGACTAACCAAGAGAAAAAGAGGACTGAAATTACAACTAAGTTATTGCAATTAATTTAATTGATAAAAAAGAAATAAAAGCATCTTAGAGACTACCATGAATAATTATATGACAAATTAGACAACCCAAAAGAATTAGATAAATTTCTATAAATCTACAACCACCTATTAAGACTGAATCTTAAAGAAACAGGAAATATGAACAGACTGATAACAAGTAAGGAGACTGAATCAGTAATCAAAAATATGCCCAAAAAAAGCTCGGATCAGATGGCTTCACTGGTTAATTCTTACTTAAATAATTGGTAGAATTCATGTCAATCTTTCTCAAACTCTTCCAAAAAATTGGAGAGGATCACTCCCAGACTCATTTTAGGAGGTCAGCATTTCCCTGATTATCAAAGATAAGGACACTCCAAGATAAGAAAATTACAGGCTAATATTTTTGATAAACATAGAACCAAAAATTCAACAAAAATTCTAGAACACCAAATTCAACAGCATGTTAAAAGGAACATACATCATGATCAAGTGAGATTTACCCCTAGGATGCAAGGATAGTTCAATATAGGCCCAATGACAGGCCCACAGCTAACACCATATTTAATGGCAAAAAGTTGGAAGCTTTTCCTTTCATATCAGAAACAAGACAAGGATGCCCACTCTCACTATTACTATTCAACATAGTACTAGAAGTTCTAGCTAAAGCAAGTATGCAAGAAATAAAAGGCATCCAAATGAGAAAAAAATTAAAGTCTGTTTGCAGATGACATTATCTTCTATATAGAAGACCCAAGAGACTCCAAAAGTAAAAACAAACAAACAACAAAAAAAGCCATCTCTTACAACTAATATATGGAAGGATAAAAAAAAAGTTAACACACTACAAATATGTGTGTGTGTATCTAACTGAATCACTTTGCTGTACACCTGAAACTAACACAACATTGTATATCAACTACAACTAAAAAAAAAAATCAACATACAAAAATCAGTTCTATTTCTATGCACTAAAAACAGTCTAAAAAGGAAATGAAAACAATCCCATTTACAATAACATCAACATGATTACAATATTTAGGAATAAACCATGGAGATTAAAGATTTGTAGACTAAAAACATTGATGAAAGAAATTAAGGACACAAATAAGTGGAAAGACATCTGATGTTCATGGATTGGAAGACTTAATATTGTTAAAATAACCATACTACCAAAGTGATCTACAGATTCCATCTTATTCCCATCAAAATTTCAATGAAAAAATTTATATCACTAAAAAAATAAATCCTAAAAATTCAAATGGAACAACAAAAGACCAAGAGCCAAATAATCTTGAGTGAAGAACAAAGCTGAATATTTACACTTCTGATTTCAAAATATATTACAAAGCTATAGTAATCTAAACATAAAGACAGATATATAAACCAAAGAAAACAGAATAGAAAGCCCAGAAATAAACTCATACCTATACAGGCAATTGATCTTTGATCAGGGAGCCAAGAATACACAATGGGCAAAGAATAATCTCTTCAAGAAATGGTACTGGGAAAACTGGATTTCCCAATGCAAAAGGATGAAATAGGATGCATATCTTACACTATGTACAAAAATAAACTCAAAACAGATTAAAGACTCAAACGTAAGACACGAAACTGTAAAAATTCTTAAAAAACAGGGGAAAAGCTTCATGACACTGGTCTTGGCAGTGGTTTCATGGACCTGTTAACCAAAAGCACCGGCAACAAAAGCAAAAATAGGCAAATGGGACTATACCAAACTAAAAAGCTTTGATAAGAAAGCAAAGAAAACAATCCTATAGTTTTTTTGTTTTTGTTTTGTTTTAATCAACTCCACCTTCATTTGTGGAGAGTCTCTATCCCTATTCTTCTCTTTCACCCCCATCTCTTGTCTCATTGTCTTTTTCCTACTCGGACTTTTCATCCCCACTGCTTCCTTCTAAATTACATAGCCTTACAGTTAATCATTTTAATGTGCAGATTAATTCTGGGTTTTCACGTTCTGTCCTCAGCTGATAGAAATGAAGGAAGACAAGATACCAACTGAGTTTCAGACTAGACAGCTGGAATAAAAATGAATTGGCCTCTTGATAATGCTGTAGCTGATTAATTTGTAATAAACTTTCTCACTTAAAAACACTTCTCCATTTTTTCAGTAATTCTTAAGGTTTTTTTCAATTATCCTAATTTATCTGGGTAAAGAATTTTCCATGGTGGTTCCTTGCTCCAGGATGTTGACAGGGTGGGTGGGATATGGTGCTAACCCTGTTCTGTGAATAATGTGATATTATCTAAGTGTGGAAGATCTTTTCACATATGTGTTTTGGGCATTTCCTGAGTAATTATCAATTTTAATATCTGAACAGACACACACAGACCTTTCAACATTGGGCAAGGAAAGAAGTGTCTTGTAAAATCTACATCATGGGTCTGATTTCTCAACTTTACTTCTGCCACTCTGTTGTTATAATAGATAAATAAAATATATTAAATAGACATTTGCAAATTTTGATATTATATAAATTGTAAATAATAAACAAAAGTTTCTAGGTTTCCAAAGGACTTCCAGCATTGTTAGTTATTTCCTAGAAAGTAAATTATGTGGGACTGATTTTCCTTAAAGAAAGAATGAAGAGTCAGAATGCAGTATTTTATTATTGAAGAAGGATCAAGCTGAGAGTAAACAAACAAAACCTTACTTTTGAAGTCACTCATGCAACTGATGCAACTGTAAAATGTAGACTGAAGTCTTCTTTGACTTCAGTGGAATAGGACATTCGAGCTAAATTGTTAGGAAGTAGTACTTCAAAACAAATGCTAGGGAAAAAACTCAAAATCTACGACATTCAGATATGGCTAAAGAATGAAACATTTTAAAGAAACACCTTTAGCATAGTTTTCTTGCTTTATAACTTTAAATCTTTGGAACATTTGAAATTTTACTTCAACGAAAGGCATATTGCTCAACTTTAAAAGTTCAAAGACTTTAGAGAAGTGTGATAGTTTCTCTTTATTCTCTTCAAATATTGTATGGGCAGAATTTATGATAAAGAAAGAAATTCAAATAACAAAATAAGAAATAAAATTCTGTATCTACTGAAACTCTCAGCATTCAGTATATCCTCTACACTATGTATTCAAAGGTAGTATCAGTTTCTAAGAAAAATCTTACTGTTTTTTCTCTTGATAATTAATGTAATTTGTTTTCTCTTGATAATTAATGTAATTTGCAAATGACCAGCCAACACAGAACCTAAAAATAATCAATTTGCTCATTTTTCTGCCTATTAAATGGTGTCATATCTGTACTCTGTACATCATTTTGAATCTCTAAGGAAAATCAGATTTTATGACTATTTGTCATATTTTCTCACATTCAAATGTTATTCTAAATAGTCTACTCCCCACCCTCACCCTGCACTCACAAACACACAGAATTAAGAAATAAGTTCTCAGAAAGAGTTACAATCGTGAAGATCTATCTGAAATAAGTAGACACACAAAAGTAAATGCTTTAAAAGCTTTAAAAGTAAATGCTTTCTGAATACCAGAAACCTATGCTAGAAAAATTGTTAGTACCAAATTAAAATTTTGGATTATAAAGGTACATTAAGAAATATTATTTTATATAAATATAAGCGTATCTTCTAAGCAGGAATCAAGACCAGAGTACCAAAAGTAGTACCATCCCTAGTGTTGTCTTTAAACTTCATATGAGAAACTGCCTTTGTAAAATTGAAACTAAGCTTCTAAGGCCAGATACAAACAACTCATTAAACATTTAAACTTTAGCAACAAAGAAAATTCCTGTAGTTACTGTTTGGAGAAACTACATGAGTTTCCCTAAAATGAATTTTAAAATACCTGAAAAGAGTCGGTGTAGATTTTGAAAGTTATATTTTTATTTTATTTTATTTTATTTTTTTCTTTTTGCGGTATGCGGGCCTCTCATTGCTGTGGCCTCTCCTGTTGCGGAGCACAGGCTCCGGATGCGCAGGCCCAGCGGCCATGGCTCACGGGCCCAGCCGCTCCGCGGCATATGGGATCCTCCCAGACCGGGGCACGAACCCGTATCCCCTGCATCGGCAGGCGGACTCTCAACCACTGCGCCACCAGGGAGGCCCCTGAAAGTTATATTTTTAAACCATCGAGACAGTTGACATAAGTAACAGCAAAGGCTCCCAGGCATCAAATTGTTTAGAACTTAATTTCTTCAAGTTTAATTATTACATGCTTTTCTTTGTTTTGATGTTTAGTAAATAATAATAACAACACTTGTCTGTAAAGCATTTTTTGCTGCTTTCAGCTCCTACCCATTCCTTACTATTTCCAGAAGTCTTGTTGAGATCTACTTCCTGTATTCAAATTCTCATATACATATATTATCAGGATTATTTTCTGGAGAGAAAAATTTATAAGAATTATTTTTAGATTAAAATTTATAGCATTTAAAGCATTTATTTTTGTTTAGAATTTGTATTACAATTTTATCTGAATAGACAGTGGAGTATTTTAGGCTCTAGAGAGAAAACAAGAAGAGGACCATTTAACTTGTTGAACTATCATTACAAAGAGATTAAGAATTTGGGAGCACTATATACAAAGTAAGATGTGGGTAAAATTGCTTAAAAATCTATCTATAGGAACAGGTGGTATCTTTCCCTATTTTAAAGCAGAAGATGCTAGAAAGCAGAACATCTACTAGGAGATCAGAGATTTACTCTCTGTAAACATTTTCTCTTCAGGAGACAATGGAATCTGGAAATGAAAGTAGAGGGCAGAATAAGAAGTAAAGTCAAAAATAAGAGAATGAAGTGAAAGACCTACACATGATAGAGTACTGACCTTGTTTTCCCATCTCATGTGCAGACTGAAAAGAATGGTACTTTACTACCAGAAATCTAGGGGGCCTTGTAATTTCATCCATGAAAAAATTGAAAGCCATCAAAAAAAAATCATTGTCAAAGGTTGATTTCACATTCTGATCCACTTGCTTCATGAAGTAAGTGTGGAGATTTGTGTCAAGGAAATCTTAGTGACAAAAGAGATTCCCCGTAAAGATGAATCTGACATGCATCTAGACATGAATGAAGTTTAATGGGGAGTGAGTGCTCTCTGGATCCATACCTGAGGGACAGGAAGAAAGCAGAATTGAGCAGAGGAAAATGGTGAACTGCAGTTCACCTACAAAGGCCTGAGCTCATTCTCTAATGATTCTGGATCTCAGATCTACATACCTCACCATTAACCAGTGTTTAGTTGGGGGCTGTCCCAGGAAGAGGTAGGTGATTTTTGAGGTGTGACTTTATCGGAGAAAAGAGTGAGACGGACTTAGCTGAGACTGCTGGCTGCTAACAGCCCCGTTAGCTGGGAAACTAAAGCCCGAGTTCTGCAGGACAAATCTGGGCAACACATGACAGAGTCTACTGCCCTCCAACTTTATTTCAACAATTTTAGAAGTCTCAGTGGGATTAATTAAAATCTGCTGTGACTGTATCATGAACTCATTGTCCCTCAGGTGAATTCTATTTAAGTTTCCTGCAGTCTGATGACAAGAACACTTTCCAATAAAGTTCATGCATGCAAATCTCAACAACTCTCAGTCTAATTTCTGTGAAACTCAACCCATGCTTTGCATTTATAACAATACTCAGTAATCCACTTGGCTAATTTATATTTTAAAAGACCCTAATTCTGGGCTCTATAGGCTTAGAGATTCTAGTTCCTAGAAGAGACATTCTTTTACCAGGTGCTTTAGCAGGGGTTCCATTAATCCTCAAATTAGAACTATTCCCTGTCCATTCATTTCAATCTTCTTGTTTCAAGATAGCAGCAGTCAGGAGAGAAGTCATTAACCATTCAGGGAGAATTAATTCCGATCACTGGAGTGAGGTATGCTTGCTGTGACACAGGGGGATCAGGGAATAGCACCCAGGAGGTCACTTGGTGTGTCTTTAACTCTCCATTCTAATTCTGATGAAAAAATGACAAGTGCAGTCTCAGGGCTCCAATAGGGCATGGTATACAGAGTTAAGATCACTCAGGGATGACGATCTGGGCCACCCCACCAAGTAAGCTACCTATTCCATCAGAAGAATCTAGAACGTATGACAGAGAAAGAACATGAAAATCAGTTGTGACTTTGAGAGCAGATGGTGAAGAGGGACTATCATTTGTTCCTATAATCATTCTTATAAATGTCCCTACAAAAGAGGATTAGAAGTTTTAAAGTTAATAGACTGAGATATGAGACACATTACAACCATTGCATAAGGGCAAGATTAATAAACGGATATAGATATTTGGAGTTAATAAAAATAATTTAATAGATATAATTTAATAGATATTTAAAGTAAAGAAAAATCTTTATGAAAGTAAACTGAACTTAAAAAATGGCATAAATAGAGCAAATAAAAATAAAAGACCTTAAGTGTCCACTGAGAAAGCTCTAAAAATGTTTAAAAAGATGAACAAAAAAATGCGAGAAGTTCCTAGAACTGAACGCTTTAAGTCTCCAGATTAAAAGTGCTTACATAATGCCAACTATAGTAAACATTAAAAGACCCATAAAATATGTTCATCAAATTCCCGAACAGTACAAATAAAGGTACAATATTTAAAGTGTACAGGTAGAAAAAAACATTTAAAGAAACATAGTTTACTTGGTCACTAGTCTCCATTTTTACGTGTTTTTCAAAAGTATCATTGGATATCAGAGAATAAGTATTTATATGGCTTCAAAATTCTGTGAGAAAATTCATAAAAAAATAAGGTGGAGGACAAAAAATACACTTCCAAACTTAAAATGATTCAGAAAACATATCTCTCTTTCAAAATTTCTATGGAAATTTCTGAAAGATATTCTCCAGAACATAAGGAAATAGACCTTAAAATAAAAATATCTCTAACTCAATAAGGAAAAAAAAAAATCTCATGATGACACTTCTAAAACTTGAAGAGCAGCAAATTATCATGCATTTCTAATTCCCCTTCCAAATCCTAATCCATGTGATGTCAGACAACCAAGCAGTAAATTAACATATCTGACTTGCAAATCCAAATCCCGAAGAAAAGACCTAGAGCAGAAGAAAATTGTTAGCCAGCCTATGTTTTGGTTACAGGAGTAGGAATTAGGGTGGAGAAGATATCCTTAGGTGTCCTCTTTTATTGGATAATGACCCTCTACATCATTATTTAGAAATAACAACAAAAATTTGGTATCGAATTTAGTTGCATTACATTAAGATGTCTCCAGCGTCTTGCAAGGAAGGGGAAAAGTTGACCATATAAGGGATATTAATTAGTCCGTTTCTCCTTTTCCCTATTCTTACTCTTTATCCAGAGAATTAGATTATTAGAGTTGAAATAGAGAGTTCTTAAACAGCTGCTCTGGATCAAATATTCCTCATCAACTATAAGATTTTTAATATCAAATTCTTTGTTCTCAGAAAGCTCTCTTCACCACCACCTAAACACGTCAGATGTCATGCATGGTGATATCTAAGTATCTCTCCTAAATAGAATTCACCATCCATGCTACTTAATAACCCCAGGGGAATACTGCAGCCATGAGGGAACACGAGACATGAGAAATTCAACCATAATTAAAAGCAATAACAGACTTAGGATTTCCAGTACAACATGTAAAGAGCTGGAAGTTGTCATCTTCATCCTCACAATAAGAAAAAAGCTGAACTGAAAATTGACAACTCATTTTTATATCTATCCAAGAACTGAGGTCATAGGTCAAGCTACCACATCAAAAATACAGAAGGTAGGGCTTCCCTGGTGGCGCAGTGGTTGAGAGTCCGCCTGACGATGCAGGGGACACGGGTTCGTGCCCCGGTCCTGGAAGATGCGGAGCAGTTGGGCCCAGGAGCCATGGCCACTGAGCCTGCGTGTCTGGAGCCTGTGCTCCGCAACGGGAGAGGCCACAACAGTGAGAGGCCCGCGTACCACACAAAAAAAAAAAAAATACAGAAGGTAGGTAAACACAGAGAATCAAAGGTATCTGGGAACCAAAGCTGCTGCCCCTGGAGCCAGCAACTGATAGAAATCATTAATGGATAATCAACTAACTGATGAGGGCTGAGACCGAGAGATTAAAAACTCCTTGGGGTCCAGTCTTAGGGAGCCCACCCCCGCCAAACCTTTGAGTTTTACTTCCAGGAATCCCACCAGGTTCTCAGGGTAAATATTTGAGAAAAATCCCCTCCTGCTTCTGGCACAGAGAGGAGAAAAGTAATCATTTTAAGACAGTCATACAGCAGGCTGTTCTCTCCTTAACAAAATCCTGTTCCCAGAGGAAACCATGTTACTAGCACCTAGCCAGCTTGGATTTTACCAGAGCATGACCCACCTAGGGGGAGGGAAATATCTAACTCCAACTCCACCTTTTACTGCCTTCCTTTCTCACACAGAAGTGTGTGGCAGGGAGAAGCTGAGAAGCACTCATGGAGGTGAGAGACCAGAGGCACAAATTCACTCATATACTAAAACCTAATCATGGACTTATAGACACTTCCTCTCCCCTCCCCCGCCTTATCACCACATCAATCATGGTTCTATATAATAGCAGGGATTACAGGTGAAAGAACTGAAGAGCTCAGACACTATTTAAGAAGGAGTCTTTAGAGAAACACAAGACAACAGGGTATACAAAAATGAGAACTCTATAGAGATCTCAGCCTCTGATACCTACATCTAGAGACAACAGTAAACACAGTTCGACTGCTGGCCTAACTTATTCTATGAGGTCAGCGTTATGCTAATACCAAAACAAGCCAGACACATATATTATAAGAAAATTACAGACCAATAGCTCTCATGAACACAGACACAAAAATCCTCATTGAAATAGTAGAAACATTATACACCATGACTATGTGGAATTTATTTCAAGTATGCAAGGCTAGTTGAACACTGTTACTGCATTTTTTATTTCTAGCATTCCCTTTTGATTCTTAGTGTCCATTTCTCTGCTTACATTACACATCTGTTCTTGCATCTTGTACACTTCTTCCACTAGAGCCCTTAGCAAGCTGATTATAGTTTTTAACTACAGATTATAGATTCTCAGTCTGATAACTCTCAAATTTCTGCCATATCTGAGTCTAGTTCTGATGCATGCTGTATGTATTCAAACTGTGCTTTTCGTCTTAGTATGCCTTGTAATTTTTGCTGAAGGCTGGACATGTCCTGGGTGAACAGAAGGTAAATGGGCCTTTACTGTATGGTTTTGTGCTTATCTGGTTAGGAGTTAGGCTGTATTTACTGTGTGCTATAATTGTAGATGTCAAGAGACTAAATTGTCTTCTGATATCCTTGTTTTGGCTGTCCTGTTGTCTTCGGGTTACCCTAGAAATTTCTCCTTACGGTTTGAGACAGGTAGTTCTTTCTACTGTATTCCCCTGTTATTATATAGGACCCCTACTGATAAGTTTTATAGTCCTATAATTAGTCTTTTTAGTGAGCCTAAGCCCTGGACTGTGACCTTCATGAGTGTTTCCCAGTTTATTTGTTTGGTTTTTCCTCCCTTAGGTGTAGTAGGAAAGCAAGTAGGGGATAAGGGTGAGTATTTTCTCCTACACATGTAGAAAGCTAAAGGGGACTAGAGTTAGCTATTTCCCTGCTCCCAGATCAGCTAGACGACTAAATCTCCGACAGGTTAGGGGTCTGGAAAAACAGTTCCCTTGAGGATGGTCTTTTAAAAAGGACAGAATGCTATGTATGCACTTTAAATGGCTACTTTTTCCCTCTCCCTGCCAGAAGAAGTAGGGGATTTTCCCCAATCTTCACTCGTGTAACCTGGTAGTTCTCCTAGATGTAAAACTCATGAAAGTGCAGAAGGCCCTCTAAGACCTGCCCCACCTCTAGAATTTTTAACTCTCAAGCTTGTCTGCACTAAGCCACCAGCAGTATGTCAATTACTACTTTTTTTCCCACCCAGCTGTCTGTCTCTCCAATTTTTCAGGCAGCAGTTTTTCCCATGACCTTAATTCTCTGAGGAATCTAAGAACAATTGTTGATTTTCAGCTTGTTTAGCTTTTTTCTTGTTGTGTAGATAGGGTATAAGGACTTCAAGCTTCTTCTATGTTGGACCAGACCAGAAACTGGAAGTCAGATCAGCTTTAGAGGTTTATCAAAAGAAAAATGTAAATTGGAGTTATATTTGAATTAATGGTTGATCATTTTTCCAATAGAAAATACTCTATCTTAAAACATTTCATGGAACAACAATCACAATAACCACACACAAACACAAAAATCCTCCATAGAAAAATCCCCTATCCCAATTAAATGCAATTTAAGAATACCAATGGTGATAACAGACTTAAAATTCAAGTCTTTCAAAAACTGAAAAAACTGCAAGCGCTTGGAAAGAAATGAGAACAATATAAGTATCATGTTTCTGAGGATCAAACCGAGATGTTCAAAGATAATGGAGTCACAGTGTAATGGTGTTGAATAAAAACAACCTAGAGCATATCATTTTAATGACTGCTAAAATACCATTTAAATGCCAAGAAAATAAACATGTTCTCAGGCAACCACAGGTAGTATATCAGAGAAGAACTTCTCAGGAAACACTTGCAGAGAAGTACTGCATCAATATGAGGAATGAATTCACAAAAACTAAGCATGACTCATGTTTAGGTAAATAACAATAAATTTCATAGCTGCCCTAATAAACTATCAAGAACAAAATGCAATATAAAACATATATACAAAGTAACAGCAAAATGGCAAGAAATTATGAAAATTAGAGGCCGATGAGGTCAAGTAAATCCCTTCACCTTTCAAGGAAAAGATATAGATACCATTAAAACTACACACACACACACACACACACACACACAAAACAGGAATAGATATGAGGCTCTTTCTTATGTTTCATAACCAGAGCCTGCAGCCAGAATAGCCTCAGGAATATTATTTCAGCTGATCACAAATTCAGGAATCCAGAAAAGCTTCTCCAGTTATCTACGTGTTATATTAGCAAAGGAGTTACAGCAGATCCAAGTACCTTATCCTCAAAGAACATTATCCAAAGCCAAAAAGGGATGAGTTGCCATTTTATACCTACTTGGGAAATTTTTCCCTAACACCATGTCCATCTCTGTCTCCGTATTAGCCAAGAGTGCTTACCATGGACAAATCTAAAACAATCACTGGCAAAGAGAATGGAATTTCTATGACTGCTAATCAATATTCAATCAGCATTCCATTCTTAGACTTGGAATAGGATCCATGAAACCCAAGTAATTGAACAAAATTAAATGTGCCATGTTCTGAGTGTATTTATCTCAACAAATAGATTGGAACCATCTGGGTATATGGTAGACCTGATATAGTGGAAAAATATAATAGTTAATAGTAAGAAGTTTCTGGATAGAAACAGTTATGTATATAGCCAATAATAATGATGAAATGAAAACTGGAAAATTAATTCAAAACAGCTCTACAATAAAAAATTTATTGGCCCTGCATTACAGTGTTTACACAGTCAAAATGATGTAAACATCTACTTATAAAATTAAATAGAATGATATAACAGTAGTGGAGAAAGGCAAGATCATAAAGAGGATTTTGGATGTTTATAATATTTTCATTATTACAGGAATGCACTATATACTATGTAAACCAGACAAATCAAGAATATAAATGTACTATTTAAAAATATAAAATTAATTACCAAGGGGAAAAGCAGTTTAAGGAACTTAAAGATTATAGTGGAGAATCCTATCTATCCACCAAAAACCTCTTTTCCCCATAGTAACAGCACACCACTTCCCTGCTTAAATCTATTTCCCAGCCTTTCTTGAGGTCATGTGAGCATAAGCGCTTGTCAATGGAATGGGAGCATATATAAACTGTGCCACTTTTTGACTTAAGGCACTGAGTATCCCTCCGCCAAAGATTCTCTCCCCAACCTGGCTTTCCTAGAGTTTTCTGGTGGATCATACCCTGCAGGATGATCTGGTAATGGTTCTGGCTGTATGACTTTCTGCATCTGCCTTGAATAAGTGGTTATAAGTCTGCTTTAACCATTATGAATGTTGCTGTTTTCAACTAAGAAAAGGGATCCATTAAATAGACCTTTCATTTATTTTTTTCTTAAACTACATGAGAAATTTTTCTAGACAAAAAAAACCCTACCTATCTATCTATATATATATAGATGTTAATTTCTGAAACCAGCCACTCTCCAGGAATGAACATCCTTCCCCTATTACAGAATGGCTTGGCCACTCCCTTGTCCCCTATGAATTCCTTATAAATATACAAAAGGCAGAGTGGCAGGGAAGCAGAGGGTCTCCCTCCCCCCACCCCCAGAGCTACCCGTGTACCTGATTTAAGTGCACAGCACTGTGAGATGATGAAGGTTTAAGGAGCTACACGCATTCCTCTACCCGCTGCCTCTAGGTTTCCCCAATAAACCATCCTTTCACTTGCACCATGTGTCATTAGCAATGTCACCCCTGCCTCCTGACCCAGCTCACAGGTTATTTCATACCAACATGAGGATTACCAACATTACAGGAAACAAGTCTTGTTTCGCATTATGACTTCAAATGGCAGGGACTGATAAAGACACAAACTAAAATAATCAATGAAGATGGAAATTCAAGATGTCATTTGTTTATTTGTAATGTAAATACTACAAAATAATCTATTAAAGCTTAAATTCATCCTTTAGTCATAGGAGCACAATACTTAATAGAAAGAAGACTACGTATTATATTCTGAATACTTTGACATCACCATTTCTCTGTAAAATATAAATGTCTAAATAAAGCACTAAATAATGTCCCCGTGGATGATTAACTTTGGACTCGATTAATGGACAGGATAAGGGCTAAATAAATACTACTTTCACATGTTTCTTCCAGGTGGCAGCAATAAAGGGAAATGTCAGTCAACATTTTATTTTCGTTTTCTAAAATGTTAATGTAATGCTTAAGAATCTGTCATAAATTTTATGACAAAAATAATTTGACAAAAAGCCAACATGAAAAAAATATATTTTACTGAAAATGGAAAAAATATAGTTTGATAACTGTGCTGTCAAGCCTTTATACTAGTAGAAAGGCAGTGAAGCAGTGAAATTAAAATTATGTATTCTGAGTAAACACATATTTTAATCTAGTTTATACCACTTTACTAACTGTATAACTTTGGATATGTTACTTAAAATCTGAATCTCCAAGAATTATATGATAAAGGTAATAAAAATATCTAATATTCTTGAGTTTATACTACATCCCAGGAAAGACCCTTTGAAGTACGTACAATTATCATCTTCCCCATTTTATACATGAGAAAGCCGAGACACCAAAGAATTTAAAAATTTGCCTAAGATCACACAAGTTTTAAATAGCAAAGCTGCAACTCAACCTCAGCCAGTTTGACTTCAAAATCCAGGCTCTAAACCACAGCCATACTGCCTTGTCATAAGATGTGGTATGATTACTGGGAGAATTAAATAAGAAATGCATCTAAATTGCATACAGTAATTGCTCAGTGAATTTTAGCTTGTACATTTTTATTGACAATTTGAATTCTAAATTATTACTAACATATCATTTTTGTTTTAATGATGTGCCCACTGAATAACTGGCCCCAGACTTACAATATTTCTAAGATAAAATACTTGACACTAACATTATAAATGTCACTTGACAAATTGTACCTATAGTTGTGACTTGATTCTGCCCCTTTGCCAGTCTGTTATTGTGGGTTCTCTTAGAGAGAGGTGCCAAATATGCCTTTCCCAAAGTTGAACCCAGTAAGAGCAGGGAGTAGGGGGTGAGACAGAAGGGTAAAGGGGCGAGCTTTTTAATTGGCAAAGGGACGGGGCCAGTGATGGATTGAATATGAAATTAAGGAAGACCGAGGAGCTTGGGATGTACAGGACTCCCAGAATGAGCATCAGGCTTCTGGGTTGGGCAACTGCATTGTTGGTACAAATAGATGAGAATGATGAGTTCAGTGTTAGACATCTTGAATGCTTTGTTGATATTGAGTATATAAATGGAAACATATAAATCTTGGCACCTGTAAGACTGAATTGTTTGAAGCTCTGGAAGAAAAATGTAATTTTAAGAGTAACCAACATATAAGTTCCAGGATATTCTAACTAGACCAAAAACTGATACCACTTTGAGTCTCCAAACCAGACAAAGGCTCTTTATCACAGACTATTTAAGGACAAACAATTATTCCGATTTATGTGCCCAGGAGCTAGAGAAGGGATGCTGGTTCACTTTTAACTATCTCCAAATGTGGAGTACAGACATATCTACACCGTGGGATTCTGGCAGAGTGACACAGTTCAGGTAATAAAGAGAAACAAACAAAATGAGCATAAGGGGAAAAAGAATAATAGATGGCAGAGACTGAGGTTTATGCCCAGAAGTTAAGCAGACTCCGATACCAATCTTTAAAAGAACACATAGAGTAAACTATAGATCAGTGACAGGGATGTATAAGGCATTTTTAAGGTTGTGGAAATTTTTTTACTTTTTCACATGTAATTTTTTTTCATAGACCGTCAATTTTCTTTCATAATTAGTACTAAAACTCTTAAATAATTGCAGGCAGACTTACTGCTCCATTAGAAAGGGAATAAGGGAACGAGGGCATATTTAAGAACTTTTTCTTCTCCAAAGACATTTTTTGAGGTGAGAAAAATCTTAGAGGATAAAAAAAAATTTTTTTAATGATATTTGAAAAGGTAGTTTCTCTGTTTTTGCTCCTTTAGACTCTTGGATGAAATAAGGATCACAAAGTATAAAATGAATATATATGTTTTTCTTTTCACAATCTGCTTGCACACCCATTTTTCTTTGGTGTGAGATTTTTATTCTTCTAATACAGAACTGATTAGGTGTGAATTCCAGCCTGATAGTTTTGTATTCACCTTTCATAAAGGTCTCTATGTGGCAACAGAAAGTATTTGTTTTGGCCTAAGGGTTTTCTAGGTGTTATGAAGGCTTAAGAAAACAGGTTTTCCTGCAAATCTGAGTTTGTTTTTTGTTGTTGTTGTTTGGTTGGTTTTTTTTTAATTGGTTCCCTCAGCCAAATAGTATCCTAACAAACTTTAAAATACCGCCAGCGTTATTTTGTAAGGTTTCCCTGCCCTCATAGGGACAAAGGGGAAGGAAGGGAAGGAGGGAGGGAGAATAAAAACTATAGACAATATCAACGTTTTTTTCCTATTTCCAAATACATACATATAGATTGCACTTAAAAATATATGTATATACTTACATGCAGTGAGGGGCTCATGTATTACTTTTATACTGCTGCATAATAAACTACCATGTAAGTACAGCTTAAAATGATATTTATTATCTCATATCGTCTACGGGTCAGGTCTGGACACAGCCTACCTGGTTCCTCTGCCGATGTCAGCTGGACTGCATTCTCATCGGGAGACTGGAAGAATCCTCGCTCGAGCTTATTTAGGTGGTTGACAAACTTCATTCTTGACTGAGGGCCTCGGCTTTTTGCGAGATGTTGGTGAAAGGCCGCCCTCATATCCTAGAGGCCAGTCTCAGTTTCTAGAACCGACCCAGGGTTCCAAGCCCAGTGGGCCTTTCCAACATGGCGTCAGTCACTGAATGAGTCAGCAAGCAGGTCCTCTGTGCTCTGTGGTCAGCTGGAGCTCAGGCCTTCCTTTAAAGGCTTTTACCTTATTAAGTCAGGCTCATGCAGAATCATCTCCTTTTTCTGATTAAACTCAAACTGAGTTGGAACATTAATTATATCTAAAATATCCTTTCACTTTTGTTTTCATTCTTCACCTGCCTGGCTCCAGATGAATATATGAAGCTGCCTACCACCCCACAGTTTAAGGCATTTATCCATACTGTTTAATTTGAACAGTAATTTGTTAAGGTAGTTGTTACCGAACCAGGTTCCTCTTCCCGGATGCGCAGCAAGCCAAAATGAGATGCCGAGGTTTGCAGCAAAGAGACGGTTTATTCGCAAGGCAGCCAAGCCATGAAACAGGAGAACAAATCTCAAACATACCGCCCTTGCCCCCGCACGGTAAGCGGTTCAGGGTATCAGCGGGAAAAAGAACAAAGAAGCAGGCTACTCTTACCTGTGGGGAGCTTGGAGAAGAGCGACTGGAAAAACGCGGCCTCATCGCCGTTCTGCGCAGGCGTAGTAACTAGCTACAGGCCTCTGCTTTTCACAAGGTCGAGAGAGGACGCCAACGCATGCGCTGTTGAAGGATCAGTGGGTGCATCCAATTAACCTGCTCAGCCGCAACTAGGCACAGCTGACTCTAAGTCCTCGGAATACACCTCATTGTTTAGGCTACGTGCCGCTTGGTGGACTGGTGAGTCTTTTGTGGCAACAATTAAAACAACCTTGATTAGTAAAGGCAGGTTATCGGTGAGGTGGATTTAGCTAATGATTACCCACGTTTTCATAGTCATGTTTTAAAACCATATGTTTGGTCGTGTATGTATATATGTGATTTCTTTCTAACCTATCACATATATATGTATATGTGTATATATATATATATATATATATATATATATATATATATATATATATATGGTATGAATGGTGATAGGTTAGAAAGAAATCAACCAAACTGGTTCTTATACAGCTCCATCTGAGATTCCCATAGGAAACTTGAACCCAGTATGAGCCACATTTTCTTACTTTGAAAACTGATCCCCCATTTGCAATTTTCCCTCTTTTTTTTTTTTTTTTTCGGTACACGGGCCTCATCACTGTTGTGGCCTCTCCCGTTGCGGAGCATAGGCTCCGGACGCGCAGGCTCAGCGGCCACGGCTCACAAGCACAGCCGCTCCACGGCATGTGGGATCTTCCCGGACCGGGGCACGAACCCGTGTCCCCTGCATTGGCAGGCGAACTCTCAACCACTGCGCCACCAGGGAAGCCCTGCAATTTTCTACATTGGTTAATGGTACTAATATCCTCCAGAAATTGAGAGTTATCCTATATTAAACGGACCACTGTGCAGTTATATCTTTAACCTCCTAAGTAAGTTGTTCTGAAATATTAGCACCTGTGGGCTTGTTAAACAGAGGTTGCTGAGCTGCGCTCCCGGAGCTTCTGATTGAGTAGGTTTGGAGTGGGGCCTGATGATTTCCATTTGCCTCAAGTTTCCAAGTGATGCCGATGATACTGGCCCTACAACCAGTACCGCAGATCCCTCTGTATTGCTGTGATCCAAGAGAATCCTTCAGCCCAAGTTGCTTCCCTAATTGTCACATTCACATAAATTCTTGGATTAATTTCTGTTCACTGTAACCTTGAGTCTAACACACTCTTTCAGCTTCACGTACCCGGCCCTAACCCGGCCTCATTCAGGCACACATATATTCTGTAGCAGCCCGCAGGGCACAGCCAGGCTGATAATAAACAAAAGGGGCTTAGCAAAACAGCCAGCAGTGATGGGAGGCACCTTTATCCAATACCCATTCTAAATGCTCTGTTAGTAATTAAAACAATGATAGAGCCAGATATTAAAATAGCACAAAGTGGTGAAATATTATAACAAAATCTATAGTCACACCAGGATGAAAGTAAAGATGGAGGAGTTTTTCAGGAAGAGGGAACAGCCTGGAGAAATGCCTAAAGCAGGCATATGTCAGAGGCCAGTGTAACGAGAACAGAAAAGACGATGAGTGGTAAGCAAGGGGCTAGGGAGGAAATGCAAAAAGAAAAGAGATGGTAGAGGAACTTGGCCTTTGTAAGAACTTTGGCTTTTACTCTGAATGCTAGGGGGAATGATGATGGTGTTTTCAGCAGAAGAGTTACACAATCTGCCTTCTTTTTTAACAGATCATTCAGAATGTAAAGATGGCTGGGAATGCTTATTAAGGAATGAGCACATTTGCTTCTTTTACAAGTAAACGGAATGTTTAATAAGATGGTTGTTAGTAAGCCTGCAATCCAGGGGAAGTTATTATGATGATTTTGTTAGCCAGCATCATTAGCTAATTACAACTGAATACTTCCTTTTCTGATTTAGCTGCCTGGTAGGTTAGAGTTGAGTTTATGGGTCAGAGCAACCTCAACCTCTGTTTCTTGTTCTTCAGTTTGTTACCATGCTTAACTTCTACCCAAACTGCATAACACAGATTAAAATATTCCTTTCTGAAGTTTTTCAAAATCTATCCCAGTGAGGTTCCAAAACCCCTTCCTTTGCCCACGTTGGGTATTTTACATCCCACTGGTCTTTATTGCATTTATTCTTACTTGTTTGAGAGAACAATGAGTTCCTTGAGGCTAACAATAATGTCTTATTCAAATTTCAGAAAACTCCCAGGGCTACAAGGCATGGAAAATCATACTGTGGCATTTGCATAATATTGGAAGTAAATAAATATTTGGAGCAGCTGAGGAATGAATAGCCATTTGTTCTTTCATGCTGACTTATTCAATGATTTGTTATTCAGCTCATTGTTCTTGTCCAGCCTTGTACCTTCTCTAGTGAAATCTTATGTGTCACTGTGAATTACTAAATGCAGAGGTATTTCTCGTGAGTTTTCAGGTGTCTCTTCCCAATATTTGCTCTCTGTACTGTAAATGTATCTTGAGTTACTTATATCAAAGAGACTAAAGATCTTACCAGAACTTCTATTTTTCTCTGGAAATATTTAGTGTTCCATAAAACACTTTGTAAAATGTAAAACATTATTCAAATGCATTATTTCTGATTTTATTCAAAAATGATCATTGCTGATTTAAAATGGTGACATGAATCAACACATTAAAACATGAAGGTTGACCAAAAATAATTACATAATAACAGAAGATTCATCAATTCTGACAGTTACAGTATTTTGAGACTCAACAGAAAGCAGCACTCATGTAACTTCTCTGGATGATCAAGACTTATCAACAAAATGTAAAATTGTATCAAAATATTCTGATTAATAAAGGAGAAAATGACGGTAAATTAGAAAGACTGCCAGCAAAATATAATTTCATTATTTCTGCCAGAAAAGTGACATGCCTAAGAAACACCATGCATGTAGTTATCTTACTAATGTATTCTGCTTTGATATGGTGTCCTAAAGAACCTAAACAAACTTGCTATAAGCATTGACTGCTTTGTCATGTTATAATCAAATAAGTCATAATAATAATAAGAAATTGTCTAAACATTAATCATCAATTATCATAAATAAAAAACTCAGAAAATCTCTCCTTCTGGGAAAATAAATATCTGACATCTATTGCTGATATGACTTGCTTCTGTAGATGTTTATGCCTTTGGCATGAAGCATATGCAATATTTAAACAACAGGTATTCTTTAAAAATGTGGAAATGCATTCATTTCATTTTCTTTCATTCTTTTTTTAATCTTTCTTTACCTCACAAGCGACATTGGCCATTTTTTTTTTCCCTACAGGGGAAAATGTGCCTGTCATTTTAAATAAGGTAAAAAAAAAAAAATTCCACATTTCATTATTACACACACAGAAAGGAGCTCAGAAAAATGAAAATCTAGTGAAGTAGCCAAGCCTTAATGAGTACTTGTAAATATGTCTGTTTTCAGCTTTTGTAACTAAATGAAGAGGCAGATTAAGGCTATTAAGCTGGTTTTGTTCTGCTACAAGCGAGACAGAAACATATTTTACCAAAATATAAGGGCTAAAATATGTAATTTTACAAAACTGCTTCATAAAACTAAATATTTTATATTTTAATTAATGTATTTTTTGCATTCGGCACATTTTCCTTTGTTACTCTATTTTTCTTTTGTATAGAATTGTTCGTGCATCTGTTCCCTTTTTAAAACACAGGCTACTGGAAGCATTTTTTTCTATTGTCTGATAACTAGTTTCGTGTAATGGTTTCAACCTAATACTCACACTACAATTTCCTATTTACCTCTTTATCCTCTCTGTTTTAACTATATTGACTCAAGAAAATATCTAAATTCAGTTTGAATACAAAATACTGAAAACTGGGAAGAAGAATGCATCCTGTGATTAAATTGTTTGGAAAAGAGCAGATTAATTGGTCTTTCAGAGTAAAAACTATATAACATGCTAGTAACATATTTGAATGTTGAATATCATTCTAAACTTTAGTTTAACAATGGCAATAAATATATTAATCACATCCTAAAGAAGAGACCTGAAGTCTTAAAATTTACTGAAAAATATTTTAATACCCATAATATTTTTGAGAAAGACACATTATATAATCTCACAGAACTGCATTAAAGAGAACAATTCCACACTAACAAAAAGTTAAATGAGTAAAAATATGCAACAACTACAATATATATTGATGTCATATCATGTAAAACTCAATGGCCATCATTTCCTTTACCTACTGCTGCATATTGGATTACTCCAAAACACAGTGGCTTAAAACAACAATCATTTTATTATTTTCAGAAATTTGTAGGTCAGGAAGTTAGGCAGGTTTTGAGTGGGCAGTTCTGCTCCACTAGTGTTGGCAAAGGGAATATTTTGGTTGTATTCAGTTGTAACGAAGCTGATGTGGAGTGTTCAAGAAGGTTCCTCTTGTATACTTGCTTTTTTGGAAGGGGAATCTGCAAGGCTGTGCTTAGCTGAGTCTCTCTCCCTCTTCAAGTTACCTCAAGGCTTCTCCAAGTGCTCTCTTCAGGAAGATAGTCAGCCTCCTTATATCAAGTCTCAGAGCTCCAAAAGGAAGGAAGCAGAAGATGCCAATTCTCTTAAAGGCTAGGCCAGTAATTGGCATTGTTTCATTTTCATGGTACTTTAATAATGAGAGTCAAAGGACAGCAGACTTCAAAGGGAAGGGACAGAGATCCCACTTCTCAACGGGAGGAGAACTAATGAATTTGCAGTCAGTTTTAATCTGCCACAAACATAATAGCTCACACTACATCTTTGCTTTTATTTCTCCTTGTCTTCCCTATATATTTCTTTTTAAAGCAGAAAGACAACATCAAACTAAATATATGTGCAATTGTATAATGTATGGTCTTTAAATACTTCATAATTTTTATTAGTTTTTTCTTGAAGTTCTCAATCATTTCGATGAAAGCCATAGTAAACACACATTTTGAAACAGAGTTAATTAGAATCTGGATTTTTCATTACTTTTGCATTTTTGTATCCAGTCATGGCTACCAGAAAGAAAAGAAACAACTATGTAAAAACAGACAAAACTGAACAGAATCCAGAGTCCAGAAACAAACCCATGCAAGTAAAATCAGCTAATATTTAAGAAGGGAGCCAAGACTACTCAATGGGGAAAAGACAGTTCCTTCAATAAGTGTTGCTAGAAAAATTGGAAATTCACATGTAAAAGAATGAAACTAGACCCGCATCTTAAAGCACTCACAAAAATTAACTCAAAATGGATTAGAGACTTAAATGTAAGACTGAAACCCATAAATTTCCTAGAAGAAAACATAGGAAAAAACTCCTAGATGGATCTTGGCAAATGATTTTTTGGATATAACACCTAAAGCATAAGAAACAAAATAAAAAAATAAACGTTGTACTATATCAAACTAAAAAGATTCTGCACAGAAAAAGAAATGATCAACAAAATGAAAAACAACCTAGAAAACGGGAAAAATATTTGCAAACCATATATCTGATAAGGAGTTAATATCCAAATACATAAAGAACTCATACAACTCCATAGCAAAAAACACAAATAATCCAATTTAAAAATGGGCAAAGGATCTAAATAGACATTTTTCCAAAGATACATGAATAGCCAACAGGTACATGAAAAAGTGCTCAACACTACCAATAATTAGGGAAATGTACATTAAAACCACAATGAGATATCACCTCATGCATGTTAGAATGGCCATCATCAAAAAAACAAGAGATAGAAAATGTTGGAGAGGATGTGGAGGAAAGAGAACACTTGTGCACTGTTAGTGGGAATGTGAATTGGTGCAGACACTATGGAAAACAGTACGGATGTTCCTCAGAAAATTAAAAATAGGATAACCATATGATATAGCAATTCCACTTCTGGGAATATAGCCAAAGAAAGTAAAAACACTATGTCGAAGAAATATCTGCACCCTCATGTTCATAGCAGCACATCTATAATAGCCAAGGCCTGGAAACAACCTGAGTGTCCACTGATGGAAGAATGGATAAAGAAACAGTGGTATTTATGCTTACATAAAATGGAACATTATCAGCCAAAAAGAAAATGAAATCTCACCATTTGTGACAACATGGCTGGACCTTGAGGTCCTTAGGCTAAGTGAAATAAGCCAGACAGAGAAAGACAAATACTCTATGGTATCACTTATACGTGAAATCTAAAAACAAATGAAAACCTCATAGATAAAGAGATCAGATTTGTGATTACCAGAGGCAGAGGTTGCTGGATGGGGGAATTGGACAAAGGTGGACAAAAGGTACAAATTTCCAGTTTTAAGACAAATAGGTGCTGGGGATGTAGTGTACAGGATAATGACTATAGTTAATACTTTTTGGGGAAAAAAAAGAAACAACCTAACAAGAAACCCCCGAAGATTAGAAGGGAAAATAAAATTTTAGGAAAGAAATAGTGATAAAAATTCAGAAGTATGAATTTCTATGTTGGCTTATATTTGAAAGTCACATAAATAGGCAGTTCTAAAGAGGAAGAGAAGGACAAAAATAAAAGACAGAGAGGAAAAGGTGCAATGTAAGTATAAAAATAAAGAGAAGATAAAATTTATGTACTAATGTCTAAAGTTTTTTTTTTTCCTCCATGTGGTTTGTTGAATAATTTTCTAGTGGACAAAATACCAGAACTATCCTAAAGACATATTCAGTGTTCTGATGGCTCCTCAAAGGGACAAAGCTTAACTGAAACTGAAAGAATAATTCAAAGAGTTACCCTCACTGTGTGCTAGATTGCTTGGTATTACAGACAGTTCACTGGATGCTGAACTCTGTGTTAAAAGCCGTATACATCTGGCCCCAATGAGGTGGGAGAGATAACAATACAGAGCAACTGGAGATAGAGGCTGTGAACACATTCTTCCATGAGAGAACACTTCACATAAAAGAAAAAAAAATAGAACTTGCTCTTAATTTGGCAGAAAAATGTTTTGTTTTATTTTTTTTGTGGTATACGGGCCTCTATACTGTTGTGGCCTCTCCCATTGTGGAGCACAGGCTCAGGACGCGCAGGCTCAGCGGCCATGGTTCACAGGCCCAGCCACTCCGCGGCATGTGGGATCTTCCTGGACCAGGGCACGAACCCGTGTCCTCTGCATCGGCAGGCGGACTCTCAACCACTGCGCCACCTGGGAAGCCCAGGCAGAAAAATGTTAAAGAACCAAATGAGCAGATCTTAAGAGTTGACAGCTGTCTGTTTCTGGAGCCAGAATTACTAATTGATAGCAATAATTTTAAGTATCAGATAGCATCAGAGATTAACTGCTAAATGAGTGGTATCTGCAAACCTTCCTCTGAGTTCAGAAGAAAGAGAAACTAGCAATGACTACTGCATCAGGCATGGGCTTCCTGAAATATGACTATTTTGAAGTAGACATTAAAAGAGCATCACTTAGATCAAGCAATCTGGAAGAACAGCCCAGATAGGGTGGTTAGAATTATAGAATTTTACTCCCTGCACCTTAACTGATTATGTAGATAGTTTTCCATTATCTGTTTGGAAATCAAAACAATATCAAATAGAAGCTAGTTTGCATAATATTAAATCAATTGGAAATTACTAATTGTTATTTAGTTGCTTCATAAGCATTGGCAAGTGCCTATTCTATGTCAGCCATTGCGATAAAACCTGGATTGACTTTTTTTAAAAAAAGGAAGAAAAATCCCTGCCATCAAGGGACTCAGTGCAATGGGGACCATGAAAAAATCAAACCAAGGATTGCATTGCAAGTAAAAATGGCTATAATATATAACTGAGGGGTGGAATAAATATTATTGCAGCAGAGGGGATGTTTGTTTTGTTACAGATTTGGAGAAAGGCTAAGAGCAGAGGCAATATCTGTGATTTACTGCTGAACTGCAGGATCCTACATAAATCCAGGCACCTAGTAGGGGCTCAGAATTAGCACAATAAATAAATACATGGACAACTGATAAATAAGAGCTGAGTCTGAAAAAAAGATCTTAAAGGTGTTGTACTGGTAGAAGAGAGGCATGAGATGGGGCTACGTGGAGGAAGCTTTCAGTCAAATGAACAAACATCTATAAAGGCAAAACAAAGGGAGAAAGTTAATGTATGTAGGGAATAACATTCAAGCACTGTGGCTGGGTTAGAGCACAAGTTTTTTTTTTAATTAAAGAGCAGAGAAAATGTAGTTGAGAATGTATTAAATGCAGAGGCAAGATCACAAAGGACCTTGTTAACCATGACTCAGATTTTGGATTTTTTTTCCCAGAATTCAAAGGAGAGTCAGTGAAAGAGTTTGAGTGCTAAAGGAACATGATCAGAGTTTTAATTTACAAAGATCCCTGTAACAGTAATGAGTATAGTGGATTGGAAGTTTTCAAACCTGGAGGCAGAGAGATCTCTGAACAGTTAGAGTAGATTAATAATGAAAGCTGAATTATAAGAGACAAAGAGCAAGTAGAAGAGGGGGATGAGTTAGAGTTCATCTTTTTACAGGAAATGAAGAAGGACTGATATGCCTATGCATTTCTGACACTGGAGCCTGGATCAATGGGTTGCTTTTATTCAAGGTACACAGAGGATAGATATCAGGATTGAAATACTGGGGCTGGGGATAGTTTCATTTTGAACATACTGATCTTCAGGTGCCTGTGGACATTCCAAGTGAAGATACACAGTAACAGGAAAATAAAAAATGAATGTGGAATTCTGGATACAGACCTTGGTGGAGTTACATAAATCTATGACTCATCAGTGTATAGCACAAGTCTTGAGCTGGGATAAAATCTGAGGGAGTGTATAAAATGATAAGAGTCATAAAAACAGAATGCAGCAGAATGTAGTATAAAAATAACATTTCAGGGTGTTTAGAAGACAAATCCATGAAAAAATTGAGAATCAGCTGAGTGTGGTTATGGAATTCAAAAATAGAGAGAACATAAAATTAATAGAAAAAAGGAACAACTATGTTGAAAGGCACAGACGTGTCAAGAAAATTCATGAAAACTGTTAATTTTATTTGTGTGGAATTCAAATTAGGGTGTGTAGAGGAATTTTAAAACAATGAAAATGCAAAACAAATTAAGATAACTTGTCTGAGGAGCTTGCCAAAAAGAAAAGAAAAGGAGGAGAAGAGATAAACAGGATTTTGCTATATTACTGGGGGAAACAAGTTATAATAATGGTTATACATAACCATAATATAACTAATATAACTATACACACACACATTCAAAAAGATGATAAGTTATATCTGGTATGTTTTTACATGGTGAATTTAAGTTTATTTTTAACCTTACTATTTAAAAATGTAATTAATATATAGGTTTACTTTATAAACAGAATTGTCTTTCAATCAAAAAACCACATTTTCAATGTTTTACTAATAGAGTTCATTATATTTATTTTAAAGGTATCAATTAAATACATACACATACATACATACACAATACACAGAGCAAGATCCATTGTAATTAAATATCTGCATGAAGAAAATATATATGGATGTTACAATTAAAAAATGCAAGAAGTGAAATACTGCTGCTGAGATTCACGAAGATAAACTGTAATAAATTCATCTTTGAAGACGTTCCATGATTAGAAAGTAAATGCAAATGGATTAAAATAGTTTTCAAAAAATGATAATCTTATTAATTATGTATGACATTTTCTATTTGATAAATACTTATTAGATGATTCATCTGCATCTCAAACATATATATTAGGGTATATTTATAAATATATATACATATATATTTAAAGTACTGTACCAAGTGATTTCCCAAGGTTAGCAAACATGATATTTTTACCATTTTTTTCATACTTTATAAAGCCTTAGGTCAGGCTACTAGGGTTCAAGAATCCTAAATTCATCTGCCACTGACACATTGTTTTGTAAACACAGCAAACTTAGAGTGCTATATTATTTTTCAAGAGGAAAAATTAAAATCAAAAAGAAATTCTTCCTTTAAATTTGTAGAAATTTTGTAGACACTAGAAAAGACAAACCCAAGTTATGAGAACTACAGGGGGAGAAGAGAAAAGAATAAGAACAAGCTAGGAGTTCCAGAAGGCAATCATTCAACTTTGAAATTTTTAAAGGAAAAAAAAGATGCAATAAACTGGTAGGAATACCTCATATTTAGGATTATGTTTGCTTTTAGGTTGCACATTCTAATCACAGAAACTCTCCAAAAGTGAATCCATCACAGTTTATCTTATCTTGTATTGGCAGATGTATTCCACTCCTGGGATTGCTTCTTTCTCACATGAATTAAACTGGTCAATTAAAAAGCCATCCTTATCTAATCTAATTAATGTGACAGCACAGGCAAACATTAAACCACTGCTTTTGACTTTAGTTTTTAAAAATTCCTTTCATAGTAAATTACTTGCATTTTGAATGGAAGGATACATTTAAAACAAAATGAAAATCTGATTTCACAGGTTAACTATGGAATGTGTTTTCCTAGTCATTAGCATTCTGATGGAGTAAATTATTTGCTTTTTCCACTTACAACATCATCCTATTCTTAGTAGTCCCTCAGTGAGTCCTTTGCAATGTAAATACCAAGTGAAACTTTCCTTTGAAAGAAAAAGACCCATTCTGAAACATTTGTGTCCAGTACACCTAGGTGTGGAGATAGAAGTGTCCCAGAGACACTTCTCAGGGAGCCAGTGGTCGTCATCGCATCCTGGCACTTAGAATGTCTTAGAATTCCATTACTTGCTCCTGGTGTATTAAAGTCAAAAGATTTACCTGTATTGTATTAAAGTTTTTCCAAAACTGCATTGTCTGTCATGGTTTCCAGACATGTTTATATAACCAAAATACCTATTTATTCCTCCTGCCTTGAGAGATATAAAAATACACAGACATCAACACAGCTGCATGTACCACCACAATCCATGGTTTTGTTTGTGTAAAAGATCACAATCCCTGTGTATTGTTTATTGGTGGATTGACCTGTTTACTCAGTGAGGGGGTTCCAGAATTCACTGGAGCACTCCCTCCACAGTCCTCAGTTAAGAATAAAAAATAGGAAAGTCTTTGGAAAAAACAAAGGTTTATTGGATATCTGGTCTAGTATCTGGGGGGAAAAAAAAGATGAAAGAGGCAGGATCTCCCCTTGTTAAATTTGCTTTACTGTGAAAAGAAAGGCAAGTAATAAACATGAAAGAATGGAGAGCATCAACCAGACATCTAGGCTAAAACCAAGAAGGCTTTCCAAAGATGATGGAATCTGAGTTAAGATTTGCAGGATCATTTGGAGTGCACCAAGGGAGGAAGGGAGTAGAATTGGGAGGTTTGATGGAAACATGTGCAAAAGCATAGACTTTTGAATGAGAACAGTGTGAGGAATTCCAAACACAAACCAAAGGTCTCTTATCCTAATATCCCTCACCTCAATCCTAATAAACCTAAAACAGAACCTTTTATTGTTCCACCCAAACTTGCTCTTCCCACACTCTTCACTATATTAGAAAATGAACCTAAAGCAAATTCTCTCATCTCTCAGAGTCAATGCATCATTAAGTCTATTTGTTTCTGCCTCCAAAATATATCTAATACCCATCCACATTTCTCTATCATCCCTGTCATCCATCTAAGCCAGGCCACATTCATTCTTTAATCCAATAACTGCATTAACCTCTGTCTGACCCCCAAGCATCTACTTTTACTCATCTACAAATTACTTTCCACACAGCAGCAAGAGTAATATTTTCAAATTTGGATAGGGTCATTCCTCTGTTTAAAACACATAATGACTGTCTATTACACTAAAGATCACACCTAATCTCTTTACCTTTATATACAACCTCTTTGGCTTCACATCATACTTCTCATTTATTATTTAGCTATACTTGCATCATATCACTTCCATTAATCCACCAAGCACTTGCCTTAGAACTTTGAGTGTGCAACTCACCTGCCTCCAAGTCCTTGCATCTTGATGATGTCATGCTTCTTTTAGGTCTTCAGTTAGAAGTTACCTCTTCAGTTCCACAGCAACTCAATCTAAAATAACCTCACCCCCCCATTCATGCTCTTATCCCTTCATTTTCACTGGCTGTTATATTAGTGCTTTTGTTTCCTTCATAGCAGTTATCATTATCTGTATATATAAAACTACAGACATAACTAGGGGCAGCTACATAAAATATTTAGGAGTAAAGCCCTAGCTAGTAAGAGAAGTGTACATTCAACTACCATGTCCAGTGTTTATATATTTCACCCATAAGCCCTCTGTAAGGCTTCATGGCCACAGTAAAAATTATTTTTTGAACACTATTTCCTTTAAAACCCTTGTGTAAAGATATTTTTACTGATAAAATGGACAGTGGAAATAAGAAAATGTTAAGAAACTCCTTGATGTCCAGAAAACCTGTCAATTTGGAAAATCATCCTGTAGAGAAAACTTTGTTAATACGATGACTTGAAAAGGAAATAGTTTTAAAATATTCTGCCATGAAGAAATTGACCTTTAAGTAATGGACAGCATCCTTACTCTATATAAGAACACATCCTTCACATAAATATGCCTGATACGTCACAGTTGAGTCAATGCAGAAGCGTTACTGAATATTTTATCTTGAAAAGATATTACTATAGGTTAATTTGAAAAGATTTCTAGAAGAAGATTCTTTTTTATTTTGATTTGTTATGGCTTTATTTTGTTTTGTTTTAGAGAAGGGTGTAAACGACTATGAAGGAAGGCAGGAGATGAAAATATAGAAAATGGCAAGGTGCTGGAGGATAGAGTAAAAGAATAAAGTGACAGAAAATCTTGGAGAGGACAGTGAGGAGATCATGAACTGTGAGAAGAAAATAAAGGAGCTGTGAGGACCACTATATCCATGCATTTAGAATGAATACGTTGTAGGTCAGCACTCATGTCAGAGGCTGCATTAGATGATCGCTCAAATTTGTGCTTTTAGTTGCAGGGAATTTTACCATAGGGTAGACATACCCTCAGCCTTAGTAGGATACGTTGATTTACAGCTATTATGATTTGTATTCAAAGCAGGTTTTCAACTGCAACTCTCTTAACAGCAATAAAGCTTGCTAGGTCAAAATGTTTCATCTGAATGAATAATTTATATTACACTCAGTCACATATTTAGCTGTGGGGAGTATGACTGTAGGTGAACATTTTGGAATATGAATCTAGTTTCAAATTTCTACTTACATCAATTGAAGGAAAAAAAATAGTTTAGTTTCCTTTCAAAGGAATCAAGAAGCCCTTGAAAAAGATAAAATGATTTTTATGACAAGTGCAGAGGATTTCATCTTCCAGTTTTACATCTAAAAGGAACAACAACCCTAACTGAAAAATGAAAATTTAAGACATGTATTAAACCTAACAATTACATAAAATTTCTGCTGAAAGCCGAAGTCGACTTTAGTCCTGCCTAATAAAATACACTTTTAGGATAAATTAGATTCTTCTGGTCTCAAACCAGACTATAACAATCTCCTGTAACAAAACTGTTACACAACCAAGTATCTTGCTACTACCAAGCTATTCAGCAAGAAAGCAAGCTCTCTATCTATCAGGATCCAATTCGCTATTAGAGCGAAGCACTATATCTTCTCCTTCTGTCCCGTGCTCAGATATTTCAGTCATCTCAAGGTTTCATAGAAGTAAAATGCAAATGCAACTGCATCTGTCAGCAATATTAGGTGTATCTGCTATATACAGTTTAACTGTTGGCGTAAGATGTACACAGTAAATATTTACCAACATGAATTTATGTATTGAATATGTACACACACACACACACACACACACACACACACACTGAATATGGCATTTCCCCTAATGTAGGGGTGATTAGAAAAATAATAAATAGCTAACATTTGTTGAGTGCTTACTAAGTAAGATGCTGTGTTAAATTATTTTATCTCTGTAACCTAATATGACCTACACAACAATGTAACCAGGTGGGTATATGACCATACATGAGCTTACAGCACTGTGGTTTACTCATGTTCATAACTTGCTCCAGGCCATGCTGCTTGTAAATAGCAGAGCAGAAATTTCTATTTATATGTCTGATCCAGAGCCCATGGTCTTAACCACTTCTCTCTGTTTTGTCAGTACTAAAAAGAAATAGAAGAGAGAAGCAAAGATAAATGACTTCAAAATACCCTCTATTGCTCTCAGCTGTTGACAGATTGGAAGGACAGAGGCCTACTCACAGATTATCATTAAAATTGGTTTTATTAGTTTCTATAGGTCCCTGGACTTCTTAGGGCTCTTGCTTATTTTTTTATTTTTTATTTTTGTATGTGGATGTCCAAGTTGTCCCAGCACCATTTGTTGAAAAAGACTTTCCTTTGCACCACTGTATTGCTTTTGCTCCTTTTTCAACTATGAGTTGACTATATATCTATGTGGGTCTATTTCTGGGCTCTCTGTTCTGTTCCACTGTTCTATTTGTCTGTTCTTTTACCAGTACCCCATTGTCTTGAGTCATACAGTAGGGTGGTGTCGGTCCTCCAATTTCATTCTCCTTCATACTGTGTTGGTTATCCTGAATCATTTGCCTCTCCATATAAACTTTATTAATAGTCTGTCAATATCTGCAAAATAACTTGCTGGGATTTTGATTGGGATTGCATTGTATCCAAAGATAAAGTTGGGAAGAACTGACATCTTGACAATATTGAGTGTTTCTACCAATGAACATGGAATATCTCTTCTTTACTTAGTTATTCTGATTTCATTCATCAGAGTTTTGTGGTTATCTTCAAATAAATCTTGAACATATTTTGTTAGCTTTATACCTATGTATTTCATTTTGGGTGGAGCTAATATAAATGGTATGTAGTTTTAATTTCAAACTCTATTTATCCATTGCTAGTATAGAAAAGCAATTGACTTTTTACATTAATCCTGTGACCTTGTTTTAGTCACTTATTAGTTCCAGGATTTGGTTGCTGTTGTTGTTGTTGTTTCAGATTCTTTAGAATTTTCTACATAGATTATCAAATAAAGAGCTTAACTTTTCCCCCAATCTGTATATCTTTTCTTTTCTTTTCTTGTATTACTGCACTAGCTAGTACTTTAGTAGGATGTTCAAAAGGAGTGGTGAGAGTGGACATTCCTGCTTGTACCTGATCTTAATGGGAAAGGTTTGAGTTTCTCAACATTAAGTATGATGTTATCTGAATGTTTTTTTGTAGATATTCTTGACCAAGCTGAGGAAGTTTACCTCTATTCCTAGTTTGCTGAGAGATTTTATCTTGAGTGGCTCTATGACAATTTTTTCAAACAAATACATAGGCAGTTAATAGCTATTATATGTTATGTTTTTTAATTGTTGGAGTGGTAATAATAAGAATCTAAAAGGATAAGTATATATATGTTAATTGTGATGTATGCATAATTCTCAGGGACATTACATGAGGGAGGTGAAGATATAGGCTCTGGTACCAAACACATTTGTAGTTGAAAACTGATTTAACTATTTGTCATCTGTGTGACTTTGCACAATTTATATAATTTTTCTAAGCCCCAGTTTTCTAATCCATAAAATTATGATACTCTTGGTATCTAATTTGAGTTGTTAGGTGATTAAATGAAATGTTGCATGTGAAGTTCTCTGTATTGTGCCTTACTCAGAATAAATACTCAGAAATTGTTAGCCCCAGTGAAGAAGATAGTGGATGTCCACAAAAATCTAATGAGATTAAAATGGTTATCTTTAAAACAGCTCATTCAATAATGACTGGAAAATGGTATCTTCTTCTTACTCTGTTTCAGATTTTATCACATGACCTATTTTTCTGTTTTCTTGTTGTAATGTTTGTTTAGGTCTGTGGTTGAATGCAGAACATTTTCATAAGAGAAATGAGAAACCACTTTTTCAATATCTAAATTTATTTTCTACCTGGCTTTTATACCCCCAAATGTTTTTCCTAACATTCAGATAAATAATGCCCACAAATGAATGCTTTAAGAATGTTTCAAAATGATAAAGAGAAGAATTATAAAATTTTACAATACCAATATTGTATAATCCAGAACTATATGAAAAGACATATAAAGTAGAATTATTTTACTGATTGTACATACTTTGGTGAGAATCACTGGCCTCCAAGATAATCCCACCAATACCATTATCTGTGGCATTTTAGTGATGCATAAGTCATTTGCTAAGGCTTCCACAACACTAGACCATAAAATAACATGTGGATATCTTATATAATTGCAAACTCTAGGTTTTCCATAATCATTTGAAATAGTATCTGAGCTACTACCTCAAGATGTTGCAACGTTGTGGTCAATTATATGGCAAGCCAAAATTCTTATGTGTATATTATCAAGTGGGGCAGGTGGGGGGGGGTATCCTGATGGTCAATAAGAATGTTAAAATGTGATTATTGAAAGCTCCTTTAATCAGAGTCACATATTAGTTGGCAGTGTCCAATGTATTGGGCAAAACAATGCCTTGGTTTGAAGTATAGCTCAAACAGTGTCAGTGTGAATAACCAGACTATGGAGTTCCATATGGCTAGGGACATGAAGAAGTGTATCTGCAGGAAACAGCTGAAGTTTGTTTGTTTAATCTGTCAGTTTCACAGCAGCCCTCTACATAAATGGGGATGGCCCCCACTTGTCCTCATGGGATCATAGGCTCTTCCCCTGGGAGATACTAGGAGAAACAAAACAGAGGTTTCCACAGTTACATTGATACTGTTCCATTCAGCTGTCTGATCCTACATGGAACAAAAGGAAACAAATATTGAGGGATTTTTCAGACTCCAAATCTCCCTGTTCACAAAGAGAAGGATGGATTGAAAAACTTTTTAAATGGCATTACAGGATTCTAATTCTTCATTTGCATAAACCTGACAACCTGCTGATGATAGCAATTAATTCCTGCTTAGTTTTAGTCTTATTTAATAAAAGCAAAAAATATCAAAAGAAACTTGGTTGGAAGAAACAGAAAGTCCCTTCCAACCTGGTATACTAAAAGTAACATTAATTTTTATGTTTTACACTTTAGTTTGACAACAACAAAATTTATTTTTCAATCAATTCAAAATCCAGATCAAAGTAATCCCATGACACACACACACACACACACACACACACACACACGTTGTTAAACTAAATAGAATGCCTGAGTAAAATGGAAATTTGTTTCTAGGCAAAATGGTCTCTCATAGAAAAAATAGGATCTGAATGTCTTGTTTTATGATAAATGGTTAGGGGAATTGAGGACAGAATTCTGAAATGTTATACTGGTTAAATGAGACTGTAGCATAATAAACTACAGTAGATCCCAATAAACTACAAATGGCCTTATTTTGTATCAAGGCAAAAGAGAAAATATACAAAAATGTTTTGCTTTGTGGTTGGCAGGTTTAAAGTGATAAAATTAAGAAGATGAAATGTACAAAAATAGTACATTGGGAGTCACAGAGTTATATCTTTCACCTGGATTGTGGTTTGAATGACTAGCCTGTGAAATACGTAAGGTTGTACTGCTTGGTATAGTGCTTTATAAATACCTTACCTTTCCAAAGATCCATATTTCTTGGCAAGGGACACCTCTTATCCTTGCTTTACTTTCTAAGCAGAGTGAAAGTAGGCCTTCTAAATTATTTTTAAGTGTATATTTGATGGTGAAAAACCATTAGTATGGTAAACAAGTATCTACTGTAACATAGGATTTAAAATAAATATGCAAAATATTTCTATATAGCTTAAAATTTTCTTATTTGTAGAGTTTTAATCTATCTTATTCAATGAAACAAATATTTCTAAATAAATGGATTTTCCGTATTATTAAGATGCAGCATCAAATAACCAACTATATTTTCCTCTTCACATTTGGATGGATTTAAAGAGCACATTTTGGGCCATTTTCTTTGTCTAAAATGTCATACATCACATCTGAGGTAACTGAATGAAATTGTTACATATTTCTCTAAATGACCGCTTTCGAGTGCAGCAACCAATTGCAAAATTTGATGCACTGGGGCTTGTTTTAAAGTACATTTCATGCGTTTGAAAAATTCTTTTCTGTCATCTAGAAAAAAGATTCTATGGCTTCAAACTGATTCGGTAAATTCAGGAACATCCTGCAGGAAAAAAAAATAACGACTCCAAAGCAGCACTAAAAATCCCAGCAGGGCCACTTAAGTAAAATGAGTCAACGGCTTAGTTGTTTACACGTTATAGAAACATGCTGCTTCAGAATACACAAAATTTATTTTTTAATACAAAGAATTAATTTTAAAACTAAATGTGTGTTGTACGCTATTACATACTCATTAGAATTAACATATTTTTACTGAAAAAAAAATTAACAATCTCATCCCTACTCATTTGTTCCACTGACTTGTCCATCTGTTGGCCATTTTATTACTAAATATTCAGTTTAGTGTACTGATAAGAATTTACTTCATGCTATGTAAAGACACAGAAAAGAGAAGGCACTCTTTTTGAAGCTTTCCAAAGTCCAGACTAGTTTTGCCTCATCTTCCCTTCCAATCCCTAACATCTGATATAGCATGTTCACAATTTGTTTCATTCAATTTTTCACTTGTTTGGTCTTCTGTTTTCTGCCAGAAACCATTAGTTACTCTTGTATCCCTGATATTTCCCTATTCAATAAGACCCTTATTATTATTATTATTATTATTATTATTGGCTGCATTGGGTCTTTGTTGCTGCATGCAGGCTTCCTCTCTAGTTGCAGTGAGCATGGGCTACACTTTGTTGCCATGTGTGGGCTTCTCATTGTGGTGGCTTCTCTTGTTGCATAGCACAGGCTCTAGGTACGCGGGCTTCAGTAGCTGCAGCACATGGGCTTAGTAGCTGTGGTGCACAGGCTTAGTTGCTCTGCGGCATGTGGGATCTTCCCTGACCAGGGCTTGAACCTGTGTCCCCTGCATTGGCAAGCATATTCTTAACCACTGCGCCACCAGGGAAGTCCCAGAAACTTATTTATGCAACAGCATCACTTGGTTTTCAGCAGTTAATGCAGATAGCAATTTTGCCTTGTGATTATGTTACAGAAACTATTTCCTGTAGTACCTTCAGACTAGTTGAGCAAGTATGCACTGTATAGTTCTTTAAGTGTGAAAGATAATGCTTTTTTAATGCTAGCTCAATGAAGTGACTTGGACTTTGGGATCCTCAGCCACATTGAAGAAATAGAAATTCCTTGAAGAACTGTCATCATGCCACATTAAGTCATAGAAAGGAAGAGAGGCTTTTTCTAAGACTATTTATACGGTATTAAAACAATCCTAGGAAACTTAATGGAAAATACAACGGCGACTCAATCTTAAAGACCGTCATTTCTTCCTTTTAGTGACCTTTTGTGGTAATTCAAGAGGAAAAAAATCCTCTGGCAAAGGGTACTTTATCATTTATCCTTTTACTTTGTTTACTCAATCACTAACTCATTCATTCATTCAACACCTATTGAGCACCTCCTCTGTCCAGATATTATTTGTATGTTTTGAGAATATAGCAAGGAATGAAAAAAAGGTGTTTGGTTATCATGTCCAGAGAGGGGGCATATAATAAGTATCTAGTACAGGTGGTCTCTGACTTACGATGGTTTGACTTAGAATTTTCCAACTTTACAATGGTGTGAAAGCAATATGCATTCAGTGGAAACCATGCTTCCAATTTTGAATTTTCATTTCTTCCCAGACTACCAATATGTTAAAACCCAACCCTCTCTCTATTCCCTTGTGATACTGGGAAGCAGCAACCCACAGTTCCTAGTCAGGCACATGATTACAAGGTAAACAACCAGTGCATTTACAGCCATTCTGTACCTAGACAACCATTCTATTTTTCAACTTTAGTAGAGTATCTAATAAATTGCATGACATGTTCAATACTTTATTATAACATAGGCTTTGTGTTAGCTGATTTTGCCCAACTGTAGGCTAATGCAGTGTTCTGAGCCCTTTTTTTTTTTTTTTTTTTTTTTGCGGTACGCGGGCCTCTCACTGTTGTGGCCTCTCCCATTGCGGAGCACAGGCTCCGGACGCGCAGGCTCAGCGGCCATGGCTCACGGGTCCACCTGCTCTGCGGCACGTGGGATCATCCCGGACCGGGGCACGAACCCACGTCCCCTGCATCGGCAGGCGGACCCCCAACCACTGCGCCACCAGGGAAGCCCCTGAGCACTTTTAAGGTAGGCTAGGCTAAGCTATGAGGTGCAGTAGGTTAGGTGTATTAAATGCATTTTCAACTTACGATATTTTCAACTTAAGATGGTTTTATCAGGACGTAAACCCATTTTAAGTCAAAGAAGAGCTGTATAAGAGGTGGTAAGTGGGATAAAACAAGGGGAAAGTGATACAGAGTGGAACCGATTTGTACAGGGAAGGATGGCTTTCCCAATAGGATGGCACTGAAGGTGAAGCCTGAATTAATTGAAGGAGTAAGTCAAGTAGCTGTCTGTGTGACGAGCATCCAGGTAGAGGGAGGAGTACTTGCTAAGACCCAGGCAAGAGCATGCTCAATCTATTTCAGGAAGAACAAGAATTATTGTGGCTATAGTCAAGTGAGGCAATCAGAAAATCTTCTCTGCAAAAAGTAACTATAAAGCTCAATAAAACGGACAGACACAAACATTTCAGTGCTCTGGAAATGGCTCAAGAGTGTATAATAATCACAGAAGCCTTTATTCTTGATAAAAATGCCAAACCTGGGGTGAGAACACAGAATCTGTGGCCTTTTTTCCCTAGGCTTGCTCCCATCAGCCCCTTCCCCTCTGCCCTCCCGCCCTACCTGCCCATTAGTAGGCAGGAAGTTTTTACAGGGTAAGGGGTCAATCTGAGGACTGGCTTCTCTCTGCCATGGTCTAAGGAATATCACTCATTTTCGAGTATTGGACAATGCAGCAGTGTTGTCTGTGGAAGTGGTAATTTCAGAGGTGGATCAGTCGGGAAGGCCAGCCCCTCTACCTGAGGTTTCTATCTTGACTGGGACAAACATACACCTGGCTGAGAGAGTACGCCTGCATAGGGGAGGCTCAGAGAGGGCTCAAGCTAATCCAACATTCACAGCCAACCCTGAAGTTGTGCTTGGGCCCTGCGAAAAGTATAAGCTAGAGCAACCCTAAAAACCCCGAATTCCCTTCCCTACCCACCCAGAGACCCATCAGAAAATGAGTGCCTTACTGGATCAAGGCATTTGAGAACATCTCTGTTCCATCACTGGCTGACCTCTTGCACAAACACAGGGGTAAACCCTGGAAGAACAGGCTTCAATATAATATCAACAAAGCACACAAATAAAAAATTAGGGAGAAACATCAAATGCCAAACATTCCAGGGGAAACTGATTTCATAGATCTAACCTGGGCAAGTTACTAAACAAACAGCAAAGGAAAAACCAGCAGCAACCGCAATCTTCACAGGGGAAAGAAATCGACATTAAAAAGTTGCATTTCAGAAGATACCATGAAGAATCATTACCTTTAGTTCCTCTGGCTGGACCAGGTAGTTGTTCCCCATAAAGCTCACAGGAGTCTTTGGCATTCCTTAATACTGCCATTTCTTCTGTGTGGAAGAAATTATTATTTATTAATGATATATGTCTAAGATTTGTCCCCTTCTTTTAAAAAATACATTGAGGTAATTAACATATATTAATGAAGCCATTTTTAACTGTACTACTAAATTTTATTTATTTATTTGTTTATTTATTTACTGCCTTCATTATACATATACAGTGGTCAATACAAGAATATTCTCTCTTCCTCAGTTTTTTTGGCCATACGTATTATTTGTTTCACTACATAATTATTACTCAAAATAATTTTGTCACGTACAAGAAGGGATATTAAAAAATGATCTACTCTGTGTCAAATATGCCATATATGCCACTGAGATTTGACCAATGACATACACATATACACATTCACAAAACTTTCTAAGTACCATACATTTTGTAAGAGACCCTTTGTTTAATGTAAGATTCTTCCTGTTTAACACTCATTGCAGTCACATTGTTATCTTACAATACTGTAAAATAACAAATTAAGGAATAAGAATAATTATGGCCTTGGAAGAGATTCTATAGTAATAAAAATTAGGTCAAAGGTATGTATTTGAAAAATGTCATTTAGGATTTCTACTTTTATTTAAGAAATGCTTTATAATTAACACAAAGAGAAATAAATGATATTCCTTAGAAAATGTATTAAAGATGATACAAAAGCAGGGCTTTTTCTATCAAGGCTGACATTTTACTGTATGTCCATGCTTAAAATTTCGTTCCACGTTCAATTTGAAAAGTTTGCCATATAAACTAAATGATGATTCTGAATACTAATTTGAAATAAATACGGTAATGCAGATTTCTCTTCAAAATCCTGATTTCAATTCCTTTAGATATATACCCAGAAGTGAGATTGCTAAATCATATGATAGTTATATTTTAAATTTTTGAAGTAACTTCCATACTCTTTTGCACAGTGGCTGTACCAGTTTACATAGAATGTAATATTATTCAGCCTTAATAAAGAAAGATATCCTGCCATTTGTGACAACATGGATTAGCCTGGAGGACATTATGCTAAGTGAAATAAGCCAGACACAGAGAACAAATATTATGTGATCTCACTTATATGAGGAATCTAAAACAGTCAGACTCACAGAAGCAAATAGTAGAATGGTGGTCACCAAGGGCTAAGGGGAGGGTAAAGCAGGGAGGTGTTCGTTAAAGGGTATAAAGTTTCAGTTATAAGAGATGAATAAGTCTTAGAGATCTAATGTACAGCATAATACCTATAGTTAGCAATACTGTATTATCTATTTAAAAATTTGCTAATAGAGTAGAATTAAAGTTAAGTGCTCTTATCACAAAAATAAAGAGGATGGGGAAAACTTTTAGAGGTGATGGATATGTTTATGGCATTGATTGTGCCGTTTCACAGATATATACTTATCTCCAAACTCATCAAGTTGTATATATTAGATATGTACGGCTTTTTGTATGTCAGTTATACTCAATAAAAATTTTTTTGTCACACACAGTTTAATTAAAAAACAAATAAAAAACAACCAAATGATGATCTTTTGCCTGTATTAGTACATTTAGTTCCTGTAATAGAAAACTAAAATGTTTTCTGTAGTGCCAGGTATCATGGATTGGATGCAGTGACTTGTCATGCCTTTTAACTGCAGTCTGTCATCCAGCTTTGGTCTTAAGGACAGAAACTAAATAGTGTTTTCCTCAGGAGTAGGAAATGTTTTAATCCTCTAGGTCTGACTAATGTTGACTCTCAAAGTTTGTGAGATGTTGAACCATCTTACAAGGATTTGGAATACATCTCCCAATTGACAAATTTACAATTGATATAAAAACATCTTTCTTAATTGGAAAGCAGGCACATGACTGCATAGCCATTTAACAAAAACACAATTAGAATTAATGTGGTCAAAACTGAAAAGAAAATATTACAGCTATCAAGCTCAACAGTACATAGAAAGATCTCTCAATTTTAAAGCAACATAACTTCAGGGTATAAAATCTAAGAAAGCATTTCAGTTATCTAAAATAAAGTAATAGAAAACTTCAAATTATCTAAGAAGTTTTGTTACTTCATAGTTTACAAATAGTGTCACTACTCCTCAGAGATTTTAGTTCTTTTCTGCCTTCTTAATGCATTTAACAAGTACTTATCATGAAACTGCCAAGTGTTAAGTCAGAGGTGGTTAATTCTTGAGGTAAAAGCACTGGCCTCAGTGAAGTGACAATATAGTTAAGGATGCATATTTACTATAATAATTAAAAATAAGTAAACAATGGAAACTTTAAATAAAACCTAACAAAACTGAACAAATGCAAGTAAATATTGTGAAGGAAATGTACCAGGGAATGCAAAGTAGAGAAAACTTACCCAAAGTGGGGAAGAGAAGATTATCAAGGGTGGTTCCTGAGGGAGTTATGCTTAATCAGTCTCCAAAGGGTGAATATGAGTAGAACAGAAGAATAACTTATAAGTAGAACAGAAGAATAACTTAGGAGAAGAAAGCAGCACATTCAAGTCACTGAGTTGAAATGACTGAACAACCACAGCACCATTAAAGTGGCTAGAGGTTGGGGAAAAATGAGGAAATCCCAGAAGTGAGGCAGACAAAATCAGCAGAAGTGAAATAACGAAAATCTGAATATCTCTTCTGAGAAGAATTATTTCAACCACTCCATTTGAGGTTTTTGCTACATTTGGATCTTTTAAAAATATTCAGTCTAGGGCTTCCCTGGTGGCGCAGTGGTTGAGAGTCCGCCTGCCAATGCAGGGGACACGGGTTCGTGCCCCAGTCCGGGAAGATCTCACATGCCATGGGCCCGTGAGCCATGGCCGCTGAGCCTGTGCATCCAGAGCCTGTGCTCCGCAACGGAAGAGGCTACAACAGTGAGAGGCCCGCGTACCGCAAAAAAAAAAAAAAAAAAAAAAAAAGAAATGCAGTCTAATGTTTCACTGGACTAATTTAACTATCTCCTGGAAAAAATCTTAGGATAGTATTACTTTTTAATTTATATGACTCCCTCATTATGATCTGAAATAAATGTTGTTGATAGATTTTTACTAGGAAATTATTTTAAATATCTTTGTCATTCAAGTATTTTATCTACTTCACAATTTGGCAGACGTTGAGAATTTTTTTTTTCTGATGATTAATCCAGTACTGTGGTGAATTCTTCCTGTTTATTGACTGTTAATTAATTAAAACATTTTTTTTCAAACTTCAACATTCATCTGTCTAGAGTCTCCTAAAATAAAGCACATTTTAAAAATGACAGCTTATGATGAATGTTTTAATATACTCTAATAACAACCAGTATTGATTGAATGTTTACTGTGATCCTGGTAATATTTTGTGGATCTTTTAAAAGTGTTACTTTGAATAATTCTGAAGCTATGAGGGAGAATATAATTATTTCCATTTTATGAATTAAAAAATACAGAAGTATAGAAAGAGATTCAGAAACTTGTTATGAGTCATCAAGGAATAAATGAAAGAACAAAATTGTTTCATGAACACTTAAGTTTATGTTTTTGTTTTCTGTTTTTACCATTGTGCTGCACTGTGGTATTTGTAGTTCAATAATTTGAATAACTAATTCAGTTAGTATTCTTAATCTTGAAAGTGGTTAGTTATTTATGGAAGGTAACTAAGTAGGAACTACAGATCTGGGCCACTTTCTGGGGACCTGGCTATGTGTGTGTACATGTGTATGTCTTGTTGACCCTATATAATTCTATATAATCCAGCACCTAATCACCTGCTGTAGCCATCTAATTTTTAATGAACAGATAGTATAAATGTTAAGATTTGTCACAGTATCTTGAGAGCACTTAGCAATAACCAAGCACATGTGAAAGATGTGTAAAGCCAGAAGGGCAATGTATTAACTTGCAAGAAACAACAGAACTGATGCTTGGGGTGGGATACATGTATTGGCATTATCAACAGATCATTTCTCTATAAAGTGACTTGCAATGTCAAATCAAATCAGATACTCAATTTATTCATTTTAAATAAGAAATATTTTAATAAAGTTTAGCATAATTGAGTATTCATAGATGGCCCATTCTATACTAATAGACAAAACTTGAACATGGGAAGACAAACGACAATGTAAGGATTCTTTAGTGACATGGTTTACATCAAGAGCAGTTAAGTGGCTCAGTAGGTAATAGGGTCATGCTAGGTTAGCTTTATGAATTTATCTCACAGTGAGAATCATTCTAGAAATATGGTTAGAATACTAAATGTTGTTGAACTACAGCTAGTATGTCATTTCCACAATGGTATCTAAATATTTGAAATCTATTGTCTAAACCAGCACTGTCCAGTAGAATTCTCTGTGACGATGGAACTGTTCTGTATGCTGTCCACCATTGTAACCACTAGTCATTTGTGGCTGTTGAGTGCTTGGAATGTGACTATTTTAACTGAGTTTTAATTTAATTTAATTTTAATAAAGTTAAAATTAAAATTTATTTGCCATGTATGGTTAGTTGCTACTGATTTGGAAAAAGAATTCTTTCCTTGACAGGGTTTCTATACAACATGAAAGAATTTAGATATCCCATGCTTTAGTGGTAATAATACTGTCCTTTATTGAGGAATTATTTATTTTGACTTGTTACGTGCCATTTACTAAAGATACAGTCGGTCAAATGTTACAAGCTTAGAAGTCTGACTAATATCATTCTGTGTGTCTCTGTGATGATCAATTAGATGTTGTGCTTGTATCTTAATTCTCAGAGGCAATCTTTTCTTTTATTTCCAGACCTTGGTGGATAGAACATTATTGAGTCCTAAATATTGACAGTTCTGACATTTGTTTTGCCCCAATGTAACATTGCTATTAAATGTCTCGTTTTCTAAATTACTTTTCTTCATTTGTCACAATTTTTCTTTCTTCATTAGAAAAAAAGAGAGAGTTGTTGAGATAATGCAGAGCTTTGAGATAAAAAAGTAAATGAACAAACAGAAGTGTTGCATTTTAATTTTTGTACTGCTGAATAACAGTATTTATGATATATTTACTATACAGACCTGCAGTAGTCAGTAGTCACCACTGCCGTGCATTCTCCGAATGCATGATAGAAAAAAGTCAATTGGAAAAGTATGGAACAATATGAAGCAAGAATGTATCCTATCCCTGTCTTACAACTTCAGGAGCAACTTAACATTTTAAAATAAAGTTGATGATATCCATAACGTATGAATTATACCCACAGAATATGACCTAGAAACTCTGGCATGTGTGTACAAAGAAGCATTATACCACAAAGTATATTGTAATAGCAAAAATTTGAAACAACATAAATCTTCCATCTCACCAGAAAAGATACATATATTTAATTTGGCTTTACACAGATTAAAGTCCTATACAGATATCATTACACATCCTATATAATGCCAAAAATAATTTGCAGGATAAGATGTAAATGAAAAATACCAAATTCACTTTTGTGGTTGTCTTAAGGATCTGATAACTGAAGATGTCTAAAAGTTCTCATGTGTTATAAGAACCTGTGGTATCAGAAACCTTCTGGTCACAAAATCAAAAGGAGTTTATCCAACCACATAATAAAACAAAATGATTGATGCTTATATACAAGAAAAAAATAAAGCCAATAAAAATATTTTCTACCCAAATTTTGATGAAGTCTTGGGAAAAAATCTATAAAATTAATATATTAAAATGTATTCCTACTTTGTTTAAGATGAGATTTCAATTTTAAACAAGTAAAAATAAGCTTTGATCTTTTTATTGGTCTTTCTACATCAATGACACCAATTCAATTCTCTAACCATAGTCAATGGTTAAAATAGTTTATTTTTTCTAAGCTACTGTATTTCTCTAATATACTTTCTCTATAATGCATTTGTGTGCACACAGACACACACACAGACACACACGCATACACAACTATCTCTTATCTTGAGCTGCTAGAATACTGGTTCCATGTGTTCATGGGCAGAATTGTTTGCAATAGTTTTCCTAATATCTAACAGAGTTCTTCACACATGTTAATTGAGTTAAATTCATTCAAAAAATAATGATCCTATTGTTCAGTCTTTGTAGGTGACTAGAGTCTGAATGTATAATCAGATAAGCATGAATAAGCATGAGTCTATACAGTACAGATCCAGCTGATAATTCTGAAAATCAGTTGTGAAAGTTTGCTTTTATCGTGAAAGTAGATATACACATTTTATTATTGTATTAGCTTTTGTTTCAAATTTTTATATATCTAGTATCAACTATATTAAAAGAAAAGTGAAGGGAAAACTTATATTTATATTCATGTATAAAGCACATTAAGAAGGTAACTCCAGGGACACAGGAAATGCCAAAACCTTGCACTTTATTCCCAGAGCTCAGACATCAGCGCTGCCAAACAATTGCTGAGCTGGAAAACATTCTGGATATTGATATTTAATATTTTTAACCTTTTGTCAGTAGGTGATGAATTAACTGAGGTTCAAGGCTGTTCCGGTTGACAGTGAGAGCTGATTTAACTCATTTCTCACTGCAGGGAGAAGAATCAGATCCAGGGAGAACAGCCAATACAAAAAAGAAAATAAATTTAAAATAAAATTAGTGCACTAGTACTTTAGCACCGTTAGGCATTTCAGAATCTTAGGGATAATTAACATTCTTAACATAAAATATTGATGTTATGCAGTATTAATGCAGCATTCCAGTAAGAATTGACAGTGTTTAATGTTTCATAGCAGCCTCCTAGCTGAGCACAGAACTTTTCACAAGCAAAGGGAATTTAATTTTAGCTTCGAAAATATTAAAACCCTCTGGGATAGAATGCAATTAACACTTTTTGCTTTCTATCTTTACTATTTTATCTTACTCCTATACAGTGAGACTGCCTCATTGTAAATTACTGCTTGCCCCTAGTTTGTAAACTTGCCTAAGTTTCTTGACCTTGGTGCTTCCTCATTTGGAGCAATAATAATATAAATAACCCATTGCCTAAATCAGTTATCCTATTAGGAATTGCAAAATTGTGACTTTCTAGTTCTTTCAGTCATTCTGCATTTATTAGTTGCAACTATCCTGTGTTTTAAACCTCCCTTCCCCCCACATCTAGTAGTGTTTTAACAACACTGAAATGTAGTCTATCCAGAAGGTACAAAAAAATTCTTAATTTTTCTCATTTAACTATCAATATTCATCATAATGAGTTAGTGCCCTGGCAAACACCAGTGTTCTCTAAGGAGTATTGTTTTATTTCTCTCTGATTACATATGCCTCTATATCTATCTGCCTATCTATCTATCTATGTATCTATCTATTCTGGGATTTTTATATACTTGATGTTTTCAATATATTTTAGTAATAATTCTTTTCAAACCACAAATGATTCTAACCTAAAGCAGTGAGAGTTCTTTTAAGATGGCTTCTGTGTCTTCTGTACAGATTACATAATCCTTTTGTACCTTCCATTCTTTATATTTAACATTAGGTCCCAAACTTTTTGTACATTTCCTGCCCAGCACCTAAAAGTACTTTTTTCTGAGCATCCTCATTACTTCTATTGTTGAGAGTCATTTAATGAACAAAATCTGGCTGCTAGAGGTGGTTTATTGTCACTGGGTTTCTCTTGCCCATCAATATTTTCAGTGGACAGTATTAGAATATGCATTCAAAAATAAAAATATAAAAACAATGTGCATTGCTTTATTCAATTCAAATATAAACTTTATACCATTTTATCTTTTATGCTGAAAGGTTATTTTTCTACACAATATTACAATAATTATTTAATTTATTTATCTCATAATATCAAAAATTATACATGAAGTTTGCACAAGATAACAATAGAATAAAGTTTGAGATTTCTTTGCACTTATTTCTGTCCTTAGATATATTCCTTTGAGAACGTATAAACACTTGGACTGATTTTTATTCCCCTCTTTAAGGTTATATCACCAAAATTATATATAATTAGCTTTGTTTCAATTAATTTTAATTGAGATTTTTCTTTACGATTTCATTTTGCTTTTTGATCATATAAAACATATACGTGGTTCACATATCAAAATTATATTATAGGTACATTCACAAGAATTCCTTTCATCCTTGTTCCTTCCATTTTGTTCCTCCCTCTCCTTATAAGCAATAACTGTGTTTAGTAGTTTCTGTTTGGTGTTCATTAGTTTTTTTGCAAATATAAACATAGTGTGTGTGTTCATTTTTTCCACTTTCTTATACAGAAGTCTGCATAATATATATTGTGTCTTGCTTTTTTTCATTTAACAATGTATTGTGGAGATCTCTCCATACCAGTGTGTAGAGGTTGCTCATATGGTTTTACAAGAGCCTAGTACCCTATTTTGTGACTGTATAATTATTTTTTCATTTTTTCACACAGTTCTTTATGGATGACCATTTTGATTGTTTCTAACATGGCTATTACAAACAATACTAGAGCAAACAACTTTGTTCAGAAGCCATTTTGCAAGTGCATCTTTAGGATAGATTTTTTAGAAGTGGGATTGCTGTAGTAAAATACAAATGCATATGTAATTTACCTATATATCATCAAGTTCCTCTTCATAAGAATTGTGGCATTTTGTATTTTCATTAGTGATGTATTAGACACATTGTCAAATGAGATATTTTGCCACTGTGATAGATAAGAGATCATACTTTTATTTTTTTATTTTATATTTTTCTTCACCACAAAAATTTTAATTTTCTGATTCTCAGTTTGCTCATATGTAATATGAGAATAATTATAACTCTCTCACATGGTGGTATCAAGATATTAGTACTAATAATGATTAATATTTTTAAACTTTTTATTCTATATTGGAGTATAGTTGATTAACAATGTTGTGTTATTTTAAGTGTACAGCAAAGTGATTCAGTTATACATATACATGTATCTCAGTTACACATATACATGTATCTATTCTTTTTCAAATTCTTTTCCCATTTAGGTTGTTACATAATATTGAGCAGAATTCCCTGTGCTATACAGTAGGTCCTTGTTGGTTATCCATTTTACTTTAATTTTTTTTTAGGGGAGTACAGTGCACTTTATTGATGGTACATGACAAGGTAGGGCTCTGTAAGCCCCTCCCCTTCTTCAGTCCCTCCCCTTCTTCTATTGTCTGGGATGGAAACCGTGTGGAGGTCGGGAGATTCTCAGTGTGTTGGAGGATGGAGTTGGGGCAAGGACTCCCCAGAAGCTGAGGACCTCTCTCTTCCTCTCCTTCTCTTGCTGGGGCTGGTGGTACAGGGATTCTTACTCCTTGGAGGCTGTGTGGACCATTAGGTCCACTACACTGTTGCTGTAGCCAAATTCATTGTTGTACCAGGAAATGAGCTTGACAGCAGTGTGTATATGTCAATCCCAAACTCCCTAAATATCCCTCCCCTCCTTTCCCTCTGGTAACCATAAGTTCCTTCTCTAAGTCTGTGAGTCTGTTTCTGTTTTGTAAATAAGTTCATTTGTATCTTTTTTTTAAGATTCTTCATATAAATGATATCATACACTATTTGTCTTTCTCTGTCTGACTTACTTCACTCAGTATGACAATCTCTAGGTCTATCCATGTTGCTGCAAATGGCATTATTTCATTCTTTTTAATGGCTGAGTAATATTCCATTGTATATATGTACCACATCTTCTTTATCCATTCCTCTGTCAGTGGACAGTTAGGTTGCTTCTATGCCTTGGCTATTGTAGACATTGTTGCAATGAACACTGGGGTGCATGTATCATTTCCGATCATGTTTTTCTCTGGATATATGCCCAGGAGTGGGATTGCAGGATGATATGGTAGCTCTATTTTTAGATTTTTAAGGAACCTCCTTACTGTTCTCCGCAGTGACTGTACCAATTTACATTCCCACCAACAGTCTAGGAAGGTTCACTTTTCTCCACACCCTCTCCAGCATTTTTTTTGTGTGGATTTTCTGATGATAGCCATTCTGACTAGTGAGAGGTGATATCTCATTGTAGTTTTGACTTGCTTTTCTCTAATAATAAACGATGTTGAACATCTATTCATGTGCCTCTTGGCTATCTGTATGTCTTTGGAGAAACATCTATTTAAGTCTTCTGCCCATTTTTTGATTAGGTCATTTGCTTTTTTGATATTGAGCTGCATGAGCTGTTTGTAAATTTTGGAGACTAATCCCTTGTTGGTCACATCATTTGCAAATATTTTCTTCCATTCTGTGGGTTGTCTTTCCATTTTGCTTACGGTCTCCTTTGCTGTGCAAAAGCTTTTGAGTTTAAATAGGTCCCATTTGTTTATTTCTGTTTTTATTTCCATTATTCTAGGGGATGGCTGGAAAAAGATATTGCTGTGATTTATGTCAGAGTGTTCTGCCCATAGTGTCTGGTCTCACATTTAGGTCTTTAATTCATTTTGAGTTCATTTTTGTGTATGGTGCTAAAGAATGTTCTAATTTCATTTTTTTTGCATGTAGCTGCCCTGTTTTCCCAGCACCATTTATTGAAGGGACTGTCTTTTCTCCACTGTATAGACTTGCCTCCTTTGTAGTAGATTAATTGACCATAGGTGTGTGAGTTTATTTCTGGGCTTTCTATCCTGTTCCATTGATCTATATTTCTATTTTTGTGCCAGTACCATACTGTTTTATTTTGTGGGTTTTTTTTTTTTTTTTTTTTTTTTGCAGTACGTGGGCCTCTCACTGTTGTGGCCCCTCCCATTGCAGAGCACAGGCTCTGGACGCACAGGCTCAGCAGCCATGGCTCACGGGCCCAGCTGTTCCGTGGCATGTAGGATCTTCCCGGACTGGGGCACGAACCCATGTCCCCTGCAACAGGCGGACTCTCAACCACTGTGCCACCAGGGAAGTCCTACCATACTGTTTTGATGACTATAGCTTTGTAGTATAGTCTGAAGTCAGGGAGCCTGACTCCTCCAGCTCCATTTTTCTTTCTCAAGATTGCTTTGGCTATTCAGGGTCTTTTGTGTCCATACAAATTTTAAGATTATTTTTGTTCTAGTTCTTTGAAAAATGCCATTGGCAATTTTAATAGGGATTTATTTTGACTTTCTCATTATATGCAGTATGTGTCTTTTTATATTTTATAGAGCAATTTGTATTTATTTTTCTGTGACTAGTATGTTCATATATTACCCATTCACTATGCTTTTTGGTCTTTATTTTCTAAATCTTTAAAAACTTCTTATAAATTAAATATTAACTTTAGTTTGTGAGATAGGCTGGATATATATATTCACTATTTATCAATTTTCTTTTCCCTTTGCTTATGGGCATGTCTTTTGCCATTAATTTATTATTTACAATGTAGTATAACTATAATTACCCTATTAATTGTTCCTTATTTATTTATTCACTTGTTGCATACCACTGTAAAGCCCAATACTAAGGGACAGGGATACAATCATAGACATAATGAATATTAGTTGGAGTATACAGATATTAAAAATATAATTTAAACATAGTGAAAATTCTATACTTGGAGGTATACAGGTAATACACAAATACCTGAGGGCTTATCTGATTTCCTATGAGATGTATTATATAATAATTTCTTATTCTATACTTTAAAAATTAACCTTTATATTACTTCCATTTTTGGTTGCAATAAATAAATGTGTAATTGGTATCTGCAAGAATCAGTTTGCTTATATTAAACTACTATTTAGATTAAATTTGTTAAATTATTAATTTAAGATTTTCACATCTAGGTATGATGCAGGAAATGCTACTGTATTTAACCTTTTGCCCAAAACAACTAGAAAACCAGAAAAAAATAGATGAAACAATGGTTTGAGAAAAGGGGACACAAAATACCATGGGTTAGGGACTACTGAATAAAACGAAACGTGTGAATTTTATGATCATACCAGTTTCATGCCCGTAAAGAATATCCAGGTTGTAACTGAGCAGAAACCTATGGGGCCCTCCCAAGACAGACTCTTCCCCCATATCCTCTACTTTAGCTCCATTCTGAAGTACTTAAATAACAGTATCTGATGCACATTTCCAGATTTGTTTTGCAGATGCTAAAACCCTCACCAAATGGAAGAAATTAACACATCCCTTCTGGAGTCTGGCCAGAACCAGGAAATATTTGCAACAACTTATCACCTTTTTATTTTACCTCACCATCAACCAATCAGAGAACTGTACACAAGCCGATCACATACCCTGGGACTCCTCTCTCTTGCTTTGCCTTTAGAAATGCTTTTTTGAAACCTACTGGGGAGTTTGGGCTTTTGGAGCACTAAAATACCCCCAACTCCTTGTACAGTGCCTTAAAATAAATGCTGCACTTTCCTTCACCACAACCTAGTGTCAGTGATTAACTTTAATGCATCTGGGCCAGCAGACCCAAGTTTGGTTCAGTAACAGTGTTTCAGTGCAGAGCCTCACTGAGTGAAAGAAACAGATTTCAGAGTTTGGGGCAGCCAAAGCAGCTGGAATTTGAATAGCAAAACACTTTATAGAAGAAAGCTACAGTGAGAGAGAGAGCAAGAGCATCACAGAGATCTTCAAAGAGGTTCTTTGAGTATTTTATTGAGTACTAACTTGTACATGATTAGGGACAAGCTACCCAAGACCAAGAAAGAACATCTAGAAACAAGTTGGGAGAAAAAACTCCAAGAGACATCGGGCCAAAAATCATTTGTGCTCTGACAAGCCAGAATAGAAAGTATTGCTAACAGATTCCTCAGGAGAGTTTTGCCTCCATGGTGGGAACAAATTTCCCTAGGTTAAAAATTGCTCTGAAATACCCTAAAAAGTTTAAAAGCAAGCCCGAGTCCAAATAACTTACCAGTAACCTAGAGGAAATCCCAACTCTATTTAAAGGAATGAAACAAAATTTACCTATCAGTAACATAAAAGGTCAATGTCTAGCATCCAGTAAAAAATTACTAGGGGACTTCCCTGGTGGCGCAGTGGTTGAGAGTCTGCCTGCCGATGCAGGGGACACGGGTTTGTGACCCGGTCCAGGAAGATCCCACATGCCGCAGAGCAGCTAGGCCCGTGAGCCATGGCCGCTGAGCCTGTGCATCCGGAGCCTGTGCTCCGCAACAGGAGAGGCCACAACAGTGAGAGGCCCGCGCACCGCAAAAAAAAAAAAAAAAAAAAAAATTACTAGGCATGCAACAAAACAATAAAAATAATGTGCATAACCAAGAAAAGATGAATCAACATAAATAGGCTCCAAGATAACATAGATTATAGAATTAGCATGCAAGAAAGGTGGATGAAAACATAAACATATTTGAAGATATAAAAAGTATGAAATCAAATATTTGGAAATGAAAAATATACTGAGAGGATGTTATCACAAACCACTAATAAAATCCAATAACAACAAAAATAAATATCACTTTGTGAGTTACAGTAAGTATATTAAATCTGTTTTATTATGTATTTATTTTGAATATAGTTCAAGATTTTTTTTCTCTTAGTTTTATTTTTTAAATTGCATTTTCCCATTATCAATAATCAGATCCTTGTTTTACTTATGTCATGGCATACTTCCTATAAATTAGAAAATTTTCATTACAACCAGCAACCACTCAAAATTTTCTGCTATGTTGAGACAACCATCCTATTTACTTTTTACGTAAAGTAGTTATATTTTCCCATTTGATTACTTCATTATTCTTTTAAATAGGAACAATGTACCGGGATGCTATTGGAATTTACACATATCATCAAGTTTCCAAGAACTTTTTCTATTCCACTTTCAGAATACAGTAGGAAGTCCAGCAAAAACATATTTTGCACAAGTGTGTGAGCCTTGGTTATTAAACAGTTCAATTTATTTTTGTATGGAAAATTTGTATTGTCTTTCGGTTAATAATTTTAATAATCACCACAGGGATTTCCAGTTGTGGATTTAATCTCTATTTCTAAAGAAAGAAAAAATATTGTGAGAAAAAACTGAGAAATCAAGAAAAAAAGAGCATATTGAAGATACAGAAACAAGGAATTTTAAGTTCCCCAAATGCTGGTTTTTCCTATTTCTCTCCCTAATGTTTATTTTTTATCTTATTGTACATCCAATTCCTATTTTAAATTCTCATTTGTTTAATTTTGTATTTCCTTCTTCACTTTGGAAACATTGTGATACTAAGTTTAGGAAAGCAACTTTAACTGAGAACATAACATTAAATCTTTGTTTACTCAGCACTATAACAGTAAGTAGAACACTTGCCGCCTTCAAAGGTATGTTCACTGTTTATGCAAATGCAGCGCAATTTATCAGCTGAAAATGTCCTTGCATTCAGACAGAATGTACAAGTTCAAGCCCAAGGCTATGAAATTTCACCCCAAGGTGCCCAAGTCTTATTGATAGGGAGGTCCTTATTCATAAGAGCCTACAACACACTTTCTCTCATGGAAGTGTTGCGTCTGGTACAGGAATGAAATCAGTAAATTTCTAAGCTTAAGCAGTTGAAAGCAGGTAGCAAAAGAGAAACATCACAAACGCAGATTTAGAACCCAAGCCTGTCTTTCGTCCTTTCAAATTCAGGGTATTTCTATATTTGTAATTCTGAGCCCTAGACATGTTTAATAATGTAGTTTATGTTCTGTCAAAGCTTTAATACTCTCCCTCTCTCTATATGTTTCAATATTCACTTGTAGTAAACATGCTATGTCACGCACACTGAAGAACGTATGGAAATCCTGACTCTGCTGACCTTCATTTAGGAGCCAAAGATTGCAGACGCTACTAAACGAACTTTCTGATATAAATACTATGTTTAAAAATCTCTGAGTGAAGACTTCCCTGGTGGCGCAGTGGTTGAGAGTCCGCCTGCCGATGCAGGGAACATGGGTTCGTGTCCCGGTCCGGGAAGATCCCACATGCCGTGGAGCGGCTGGGCCTGTGAGCCATGGCCGCTGAGCCTGAGCGTCCGGAGCCTGTGCTCCGCAACGGGAGGGGCCACAACAGTGAGAGGCCCGCGTAACCGCAAAAAAATAAAATAAAATCTCTGAGTGGGAGCCATCTCAAGATGGCAGGTAACTGCTGAAACACCTCTAATTCATTGCATCATATTCTCCTATTTACTTCTCTTCTAATAAATATCTGTTGCCTTAAAATCTGGTCCCTTCCTGCAAAGTAGATACCTGCTTCTTACCTTAAACTATGAGGAGCAGAGTAGTTAAGGTCAGGATAATACTTATTCTACCTCTTTTCTTTCCTTTCATTCACTGTTATTATCACTGGCATCCTTTTCAAGTGTGTTTTATATATATATATATATATATATATATATATATATATATATATATATATATATATATATATTCCAATCATCCTCACATGCCCTCTGCTTTAGCCTCTGCTACAACTTGAAGTTCGTTTTCCCATGAAATACAGATTTCCTCAGATTGTGTGTATCCAAAAAATAATAATTAGTATACATAAACAAAGGTGGTACTTCCTATGTGAAAATAAAAACAGTAAAAGGTGATATACAAGAAAGCATTCTTTTTCCTTCAGTTAGTTTCCCTTTCCTTAATAGCAACTGCATTAAGACACTTCAGAAAGATATGTCAACTCCAACCAAAGGAAGAATTGGTTCAAGTTAATGAGACTAATTCTACTCTATAGAGAACCTGATTTAAAGCAGTATCCACAAGCACTGAAAAGGAAAGTGGTTAAGAGCTTCACTGGGGAGATGGAAGAAAAGAACCATCTGTGCAGTTACATTGGTAGAAGAACCTAGCACTTATATTCCCCAATCCTTAAATTTTAGGAGAGGCCATCTTACTGTCCCTTTTTTGACCCACCCCTGTCTTTAGTCCATAATTACTGTCCTTGATCTTCACTTTCTTCAATACATTAATGTCATCATTCTCAGAACTGTGAATAAAGGAATTAAGGAAAGATCAGAACTATAATCGAGTTAGAATTCCTGGAACAAGACCCAATTTGTCAGTAGGACCAGGAGCATGAATATCAAGGCAAATTAGCCTAGACACTGTTTATGCTATGAGTAACCTCTTGGATAAATCTGTCTATACCACAAAGCCACTCTCCAACTCGATAGCCTCTGGCAACATGTGGCTATTTAAATTTAAGCTTAAAGTTAAACAAAATTTTAAATTTAGTTTCTCAGATGCACTAGTTACATTTTCACTGATAGTAGCCACATGTGGCTAGTAACTACCATATTGGGGAGTACAGATTGTAGAACATTTGCATCATTTCAGAAAGTTCTACAGGACAATGTAGATCTATACCCCATGATATTTAAAGTGGAAATAACAGAAGTAGATTCTAGGAATGACAAGAAATATTGTCTTTAGGTTTCCCAAATGAGAACTCTAAATTTCTCTTAAAGCACACCAAATACAAGATAGCACTGCATAATTACGTAAAGTGTCAGCACAGATCTAGATTACTTAGGAACAAACCAGACTTTCACTATTTACTGACTGAATGTGTTTGCCAAGTTACTTTATCATACTGTATCTCAGTTTTCTCACTGAAAATTGGAAATACTAACAGAAGCTATGTAATAGGATTGTTTTGTTTTAATGCATGTAAAATACTTCCTGGAACATAGCAATTCCTTTAAAACTGTTAGCCATAATTGTTTTCTTTTTATTTTTCTTCTATAGTTATTATATTGATATATGTTAAATAAGAATGACAATAATTCCCATTATTGTCCATAATGGGAACTCCATTGAAGTATTTCAGATAGCCATTGAAACCAAGAGCTTTTCTGGTACAAACTATCAACATAAGTCCTGAATATAACATTATTCCTAAGGAAAAAATGGAAAAGAAGAGCAAATTTTACCAATTAGATTTATGGAACACCATGCATATTAGACAAGTGCTTATGCATAGAAATTTGAAACATTAAAATATGTTTGAAAATTATAAATAAGTATTATGACTATTTTTCTTATTCATTTACATTTAAGTATAAATAGTGCCAAAAATCAAGGTTAGGGAAGTCACCAAGTCTCTGTTCCACCTACAATATATTCATCCAGCAAGTCACCAAGAAAACGGAGTATAACGGTGCTCACTTTGTGAAATCATTCATGATGATTTGTTTTTACAATAAATATTTCAATTGAAATTGCTTTGATTTGATTTTCAGCTGTAAAGAACAAAATATTCAAGACATTTATTTCAAGGACTTATTCAAAAAATTAATGCTCCTAGTCTTTGAAGTATTTCAGACAGCCATTGAAAGTCTAGATCTAAAGAGTTATTTTCATGTCTCTTAGCTGCTCATTAGTTTGATGTATTTCTTCCAGACACCATTAGATGGCTCTAATTATTTTGGGTAGGTATTGAGATTTTTATTTTCAAAAAGCAAATGCTAGAAAGGAGTTATCTCTAAATTGTATTTTAAGCCACTAATATTATGTTCATACTAGTGTGATTAGCAAGTATTTAAAGTGCCAAAAATTCATGTTTTACATACATAAATTTCCAAAAAGTATCCTGAAGTTTATCTCTAAAGAAAGAAAATAATGTTCCTGTCAAAACTGATATTTAATTTTATTAATAAAAAGAACACTAAAATTGATTGGACTGGTTTCAAAATGAGAAAATCATAACTCGAGTTAAAGAATAAAAAAGACAAAAAAGACTATAGTTTAAAACAAACAACAAATAATTCTGCCATTTTTATGTAAAAATGCCTATTTTCCACTCATGGAGTTCTCTCATATCAACATTATTCTTAACAAAGAAAGGGTAATGTTTATTTTTCCTCTTGGTCCCAGAAAGAGATACTCTCTGGGGAAACTCAATGTTTAAATATTACTATTTCCATATGGAAAGGTGAGGGAATAGGTGTTCTACAGAGATACACTATGTCCATGTCAAAGCTCTTGTTTTCTCATTCTAAAAGCCACATATGTACCATGGAGTCACATCATTTCCTAGAGTTTAATGTTTCCTCAGATGTACTGTATGTGACAAAGTAAGTGAACAAATTGGAAAAAAGCTTTGCCATTGTGACATACATATGAATAATTTCTCTTATCAGTGAACAAAGCAATTTTTTAATTTGCGATTTTTGTACCTCATTAACACTAAAAATATTTCTGCACAGTAATTTTAAAAAAATATACCGGTGTGTGGCGCAGTGGTTGGGAGTCCCCCTGCCGATGCAGGGGACACGGGTTTGTGCCCAGGTCCGGGAAAGATCCCACGTGCTGTGGAGCGGCTGGGCCTGTGAGCCATGGCTGCTGAGCCTGCGCGTCCAGAACCTGTGCTCCGCAACGGGAGAGGCCACAGCAGTGAGAGGCCCACGTTCCGCAAAAAAAAAACCCCAAAAAACAAAAAAAAAAAACTGTGTTTTCCATGAAGTGTGGGAAAGCAGATTCATTTTCTCCTTTGGTCATAACATTAGAACCTTTTGTGGAATAAGTACTCCATTGTAAAAATAAGGTTATTCATATGGTTCAGTTTCCTAGGATAGTGTAAATAGTATATCTCCATCCTTGGGGTAGGATAAAGAAAATATTAGAAAGGTCCTGAGATTGTCCATTTGCCAGTGTTTTAGAAGCTGTGGAGGAACTATGCTCTCCTTGAGGCAGAATGATGACCAATAAATGTCACTGAAGTACGTTTGCATTTTCTAGGCTCATTTTACACATGTGGAAATACAACAACAAAAATAAGTCACTGGCTCAATTTCTCACAGCTCATAAATACAGAGATTATATTTCTAACCACTACATATAATGACTTTTTAGGGAACATGGACATTTCAGGGAAAACAGGGTGAATATAGACCCAAATTATGTAAATGATGCTAAAGAGAAAAGAAGAAGAGGAGAAAACAAATTTAAGAAAGCATCTAGAAGAAAGTTACGACTATGCCAGAAAATCATTTTAAAATGTACTAGAAGGGACTTTTGGGTTTAGCAATTAAATATACTGTAAAACTCCTACATATACACAGACCAGAAAATATGCTTCCAGTGGGGAGTCAGATTCTGAGGGAAAAGAGAGGAAGAGATTGAAATGATCATGCCCAGCTGATTTTTGATTCATCCAGGAGAAAAATTAGTGAGAATATGAAAAGAGAACAGGACTTCAAAGCTAATGTACATCCTTCCTACACTCAGGAGTGGGGGATGAGTCTTTTACCACTAATACATGCTACCTCGAGCTTCAGTTTCCTTGCCGGGTAAACTAGATGACTAAACTACATATTAACTTTTATTTTTGCAGCTTGAAACTTTGGTGTCATGGAGATCTTCCTCTGATACCTATATATTGTTAAAGAGAGCTAGTATTTACATTTTTCCTCATGGAATACTTTTGTCAATTCTGAAACCTAGATTGACTTCTTTGTGTCATTTATACATGCCACCACATACTGTTGGTATGTGGCGTGTTAAAAGACTGTACATTTACTTGGTCACTTGCTGAAACACAAAACACATTTTCTTTCTGTGTCCCACAAAAAAAAGTTCTCTAAAGAAATCTTTAAATTTTTCATGATCAGGGTCTAAGCAGTCAGAGTATACAGAGGAATAAGTAAGTCAGGTTGGAATGTTGATAAAGTCAGGGTTTTACATAGAATTATTAATGCAAGCTAAGCTTTTGAATCAGGAGATCAGCAAGAAGAGATATGATTACAAAAACAAAGACCTCAACAGATGTAGATCAAAATTAGTTGAAATCAAAAATAAGCAGAATATAGGGACATACATTTTAAACTTTTTGAAGCTAACTCTGAGATTCTGAGTGTCCATTGGGCAAACATGTGGTAGGCTATTAGTAGAATTTGAATTTGGTGAAAATTAGAATAAGAAAGCATGTAAGACCTGTAAGAGATATTAGAACCCTACCTCCAAGATTGGTGTTCAAAGACTTAAAAATCTATACATTGTAGCTTTAGAGCAATCCAAAAACAGCACTATAAGTGACTTACTGCTGAGCCCGGTACTTACTGAAATAGAGATAATGGCATAGGACTTAATTAAAGGAATAATTGGACTGGGTGAGGTAAAGCTAGATGTGGTACAAATTGTTAAGTATCGTTTTCATTATAACTATCCCTAAGTACAGCACATATTGAATAACATATGTGTAAATGTTAAAATTTTAGAATTGGGAATTATTTTTAAGAATTACTATCAATTCCTTTCATCTTACAGATGCATTAACAGTTTCATTCATTTAACAAATGTTTGACGAGATCTTACTAAATTGCAGTAACTATGCTAGATGCAACAAATTTAGCAGAGAATGATATGAAACACATTACTGTCTATAGGCCATTATAAACCCTTCTCCTTAAAAGTCCCAATGTTAAGATTCATGTTATCACATCATATGATGTTATACACTATCACTCCTTTCTGCAGTTTACAGACTTTTACACTATTACTCTCATTATTTTAAGGTTTTACTATTAACAACACTACTCTGTCATGGTTCTTGGTGTTTTAACAACTAAGCACATAGTCTTTTGATATTGATTGTTCTTAGAGCCCCGAAGTTCCCCCTACTATGAATATGTCTTCCACCTCACCTGGGCCCCTGATACAAATGATAATGTTCTAGAATTTGACATTACCAATACCTAATACTTTCTCAAAATTTAACTTTCAAATATCCTAATTTCTAACTATTACCTTCTATTTTTCCATGTCAACACCACAATTGACTTCAAATAATTTCTCAGTTCCTGTGGTTCTCAATGCCATCCACTGATCTTCCCAATTTTTCCCAGCCCGTTCCTTCATGTTTTCATTTCTTCTTTATGCATTCTAGATTCCTTTGTTCATCATTACAATCACTTCCTTGCATAACCCTCACCCCATTTTCTTCTTCCTCTGAAAAGAAAAACAAATACAAAATTCCACGTATTCTCAGCCTCTGCTTAAGCAGATAACTGTGGCTAGAAGAAAACATAAAACCATAGTAAGTTAGCTCACTTTAGTTAATGATCCTCAATCTCAAATAGGACACCAAAACTACCTGAAATCATATTATATTTTCCTGGTTAAGTTTTCTATTCTCCTTGAAGTTTATTGCATGCCTTTCCATCTCTCTTCAAAACTCCAGCACACCCTGTCCACTTCACTAACACTTAATGACTTTGTTTTTATTTTGTAGAGAATATAAAAGCAATGAGAAAAGTGTTCCAAAGGCTATCACTGCCACATATCAATATATCTTCCTCTGTGGCTGCACTGTTTTTATCTCGCCTGTAATTAAGGATATTGTAATTGTGCCCAGAGCTAATGTCAAACCTTCATACTCATTAGAATCAATGCTTACTTAATTACTCCAATATATTAATCCAGATATTGGCTTCTCTTTTGTTCATATCAGTTTATTCTCTCTACTGCATTATTATCATAAGCATACAAGTACACAGTAATATCTCATTATTTACCAAAAAACAAACAAATTAATGTGCCTTTTAAACAAATTAATGTGCCTCCATTTAATGTGCCTTTTCTTCTTTTCCTTCCCAATAAAATACTCACAAGAACTGTTGATAAGGTCTTCCTCAACATATTTTCTCTATTTTTCCTTCTTTCTTGAAAAACATTTTCACCTGATATATAGGACAGAACTTTGTATTCTTGCTACCTCCCTGGCCAATCCTTCTTCATTTCATTTACTGGTTCTTTATTATTTCTTGAACTTCTATAATTTATGGTGCCCCAGGGATCATTCTTTAGAATTTTCTATTCTTTATCTGAACTCATGTTTTACATAATCAGATCACATTTTATAAATTTAAATCAGTGTTTCTAAAACATTTGTTTCCATTAGTATCTCCCTAAGGAGAAAAATTAAATTGAATTTACATTATCTCTAATGAGAGAAATCAAATATTGAGAATATGAATTTGTCATATAGGTTTGAACTATGGAGGGCCACAGAACACTGTAACGTCAAAGATTTTTCCACACTCTAAGAATCAATTTTCACCTCCTTGATGGAGATATCGCCCCTATTGAGAGTGCACACTTTAAATTTTATTTATATTCTGATAAATCTCAAATTTATACCCTCAGAAAGAACATCTTATCTGAACTCTAGACTCATAACCAGCTTCCTAAATGACTTTGTCAGTTAATGTCTAGCAAGTACCACAAATTGAAAATGTCCCAAATCAAAATCTTGATACTTATCTTCACTCTTCTAAAGCACCCCCTCCTCTTCTGAACTCTTTCCCTTCTCAATAAATGGTAAGGTAATTATTATATTACTTTAGGCCCAAAGTTTTGAGAGCATCTTTTGATTCGTCTCTAGCACCATTCCATCATACATGCTGTTGGATTTAACTTAACAATTTATCCAGAATCTGACCACTAATCATTTCTATTACTAATACACTTGTACAATCCACAAGTGTTTCTCAGCTGGATTATTGTAATAACTCTTAGCTTCTCTTTCTGATTTTCTCTTGCTGTTCACTCAAGCAAAGTCTAGGATTTTCCAAATGGCAATTTAAAAAATCTAAGTCACATAATAACAAAATCTTCTAACAGCATCCCATCTCACTCACAGTAAAAGTCCATAAACTAGCCTACAAGAACTTACATGATTTGCACTTGAATCACCTCTCTGATCTCAACTTTGACTATTCACCCAGTCATTCCTGTCTAGCCGCATTATTCTCTTCGATGGTCTTTTTTTTTTTAAATTTAATTTAATTTTATTTTTTTATTAGTTTCTGCTTTATAACAAAATGAATCAGTCATACATATACATCTGTTCCCACATCCCTTCCCTCATGCATCTCCCTCCCTCCCACCCTCCCCATCCCACCCCTCCAGGCGGTCACAAAGCACCGAGCTGATCTCCCTGTGCTCTGCGGCTGCTTCCCACTATCTATCTACCTTACGTTTGGTAGTGTATATATGTCCATGCCTCTCTTTCGCTTTGTCACAGCTTACCCTTCCCCCTCCCCATATCCTCAAGTCCATTCTCAAGTAGGTCTGTGTCTTTATTCCCGTTTTACCCCTAGGTTCTTCATGACATTTTTTTTTTTTTAATTCCGTATATATGTGTTAGCATGGTCTTTAAACACACAAAGCATTTCTCTATTCAAGGGCAGCTGAAAGTACTCTCCCTTCTACTTGGACTTCCTCATGGATTCGCATGCAATATTCCCTCTATTCATTCTGTTCCCTCCCTCCCAAAATCATTTTATAAATTCTTCACCGACCATCTTATTTAAATTAGCATTTCACCCATCCTTGTTTTTATGTTTTCTCTAAACACCCTTACCACCATCCAACATTCTCTGTTTACCTAATTATTTGATATTTATGTCCTCTTTCATGGATTTAACCCTCATGTAGTCAGATATACCATTTGTTCACTGTTGTATGTGTAGCAGGATGCAAACAGCCTTCCAAATAAGGTGCTTAAAAATATAATTATAATGCATTTATAATAACATGAGTGGGAAAGCAGATTATGTACATATAAGCAATTAAAATATATAGAAATAAATGAAAGAAAAACAGGTGAAGAAGGAAAGAGGGACAAAGGGATATAAGGAGAAAGGGGTAGAAATTGAGACAGATTGAGAGAGAGAAAGGAGAGAGAGAGAGAGAGAAATTAGAAGTTTCTTCCTAGAAGAAGAAATTCTATGATATAAAGATATAAAATAAGTATATATTATGATAGCTTTTTCAGAAATTTTAAAAGTTTGGTTTTTTTTCAAAATAATTGTAATAATAACTCCAGTCTAATCATGAGAAAACTACAAAAACCCAAACTGAGGGACTAAGTACATGACTAGCACTCCTCAAAACTGTTAAGGTCATGAAAAATAAGGAAAGACTGAAATCTTTTCACAGACCAGAGGAAGCAATGGAGACTTGACAACTAAATGCAGTGTGGTGCCCTGGACTGGTTCCTAGAGGACAAAAAGAATACTCACGGAAAAACTGGTGAAATTTAAACAGTTTTACCTTTTGATAATAGTAACATACTAACATCAGGGTTTGGTTTGTTTTTGTTTTTGTTTTAGTTTGACAAATGTACCATTGTAATACAAGGCAATAACATCAGTGGAAGCTGAAACCGGGTGATGTTTATACAGGAACTTGCTGTACTACCTTTGCAACTTTTCTGTAGGTCTAGAATTAATTCAAAATAAAACACTTATTCAAAAAAAAAGATAAAGCAGGATGATTACAATAGAGTGTAATATGGAAGAGAATATTATTTTAGAAAGAGAATCAATAAATATGTCTGGTGTCATTTGACCAGAACCCAAATGAGTGAAGGGAGGGATAGAGCCATTCAGATAACTGGAGGAAGGATGCTCCAAGAAGACAAGTGCAAAGATTCTGAGTTAAGTTCACAAATCATCCACAATTGTACATGAAAAACATGCAAAATGCTACTAGAAACATAGCTAGGACTTGAGATAGCCTTCTCTGCTTTTGTTTGTCAATATATATCACTCAGGCTTTTATTTCTGGCTTGCTTACCCTACAAGTTGGACTATTGTATGTTATATAGAAAACATAGACTTATTTACAATAGACATTTCTATGCCCAGCTAATTAGTAGACTCTGTTATACTTTGATAACTCCTTTTGTTTCTGATTCATGTAACAGATAATGAGAAAATGGTTTTTCATTTTTTTGATAATATAACATGTAAAATGAAAAATCCTCATTTCCTAAAGTGTATGTCATGTTTACTTATGTGACTGTAGCATCTGTATTATCATTTCTTAGAATTAAAAACAACTACGTATATATACTTTTAAGAAAATCCTCTTAAAATATATACAGAGCTTGAACACATCAAGAAAACCATAAGTATCTTTTGTAAAGGATGAATAAAATTTTCTGAGCAGCCTGAGTAGTCATAAGGTATAATTTACGCCCTTTTGGAATCCGTGAGCATGGGTTACTAGCCATGAATCCTAAAAACATAAATACAGTATCCAATGTTGCCCTTCTTAAAACATGAGGCATTTTAGTCACTCAGAAAAATCTGCCATTTAGTGTGAACTTGAAAGAGTCATATGTAATACTGCTGTTTACCAGTTAGGTTCCAATCTCTTTATATAGAACAACAGTAATATTCATAGAGTCCAGTAAAATCCCATGAATTTTGGATGAGAAAGCATGAAAAACTTACAGAGAAGAAAGAGTGTTTGCTTAAATAGTATAACAGCCTGCAAGTATCTTGCTAACATATAATACAATTTTAAGAGCTAATTCATTTAATGTAATATTAATAATGAGTTAAATCATTTTCATATTTTCTGGAGCAAGAACAAGGTAGGTAAAAATATAATGAATTATATCATTTCTGTAACATTTCAAAAATCTTTACAAATTAATTTTAAAAATTAAAGAAGAAAAATAATATAATTTATGAGTCTGTGATGATCGTGGTAGATTAATTTATAAAAAGATTTGAATATTGGGGGGTATTTTAGCAGCTTTTAACTATCACAGGTCAAACTAGTTACAGATGGGTCTAAAAAAAAATCTGGCTACTGCTTTTCTTTCTCATAAAATAAGGTTATACAAAAAAGACATTTAAAAATAAGACCAAATGAAAGCTACTAAAACAATCAGAGCACAAAGATATTAGGAGAATTAATAGGCAAATTGAATGCTGCTAATTCCATGGGGCACTGATTATCTTTTGTGAAGTAAAGTTCCATAAAATCCTATGTACTAAAAGAAAGAGAAGAAACCTTGTCCTTTTTCATAACTTTATAGATATAATTGTTATATTGTTTCTCTCAGTAAAAGTCATTGCACATAAAAGAATGCCAAGAAATTTTCCATGAGTATTAACATAGAGCATCCCAGGTCACTTTTCAGTAGTTGACCATTAATACTGGAATTTTCTTCAGAGCATAAAATTAACATTAACTGACTTCATCTATAAAATGATTGCTCCGAAATATGTTCCTTAAAAAGAAATACTTTTTTTTTAATGTGCTAGCTTATTTTATTTTGATTCAAAGTGTTCTTGCCATAAGCGTGGACTTGTAAATGTGGGCAGATTTTTAAGATTCAATAGACTTTGAAATTATCCATGCTAAACTTTTTGTTTCACAGGGAAAGGAATGGAGGATCTGAGAGTTAAGAGACTTGCCCAAGGTCACATATTACTTCTTAGAGGAAGGAGGAGATAGATACACTTCTCCTAACACAATGTTATACCATCCTACACTATATTCTAGGACTTAATGCATGCTGTAGTTTTATTCCTATCCTTATCTTGATACGTGTTGGAGGAGTTAATAATGTTTGTAGGGCTTCCCTGGTGGCGCAGTGGTTGAGAGTCCGCCTGCCGATGCAGGGGACACGGGTTCGTGTCCCGATCCGGGAAGATCACACGTGCCGTGGAGCGGCTGGGCCCGTGAGCCATGGCCGCTGAGCCTGCGCGTCCGGAGCCTGTACTCCGCAACGGGAGAGGCCACAGCAGTGAGAGGCCCGTGTACCGAATAAAAAAAAAAAGAAAAAAAAAAGTTTGTAAAACTACTTTCACCTTCCACTCACATTATAGATAAACACTTCTATGTCATTTGGTTAATTTAAGTCCCTTATACTCAAAAATGAAATACTGTAGTGAGTCACAAAAAGTTAGGCTTACCTAGGTTATTAAAAAATGACACTTTCATGCGGAAATTAAAATGCATAAACATGATTCAAAAGTGTCCTCCTGAATAAAATACAATGTTTTTCTTTCAGCAATGATTCTTTATGCATATAAATATCTTGTTCTTAGGAAATATATAAATTATGTAAAACAATTAGTTTTCCTTGACAAGGTTATGTTGGAATTATTGTAATGAAAATGAAGACCTGTGAACTGTTAACAGATTACTTTTATTTTTATTTTTTTCTAATTAATTTATTTTTGGCTGCGTTGGGTCTTTGTTGCTGCTTTCTCTAGTTGCAGCGAGTGGGGGCTACTCTTTGTTGCTGTGCAGGCTTCTCATTGCGGTGGCTTATCTTGTTGGCAGAGCACGGACTCTAGGCACACGGGCTTCAGTAGTTGTGGTATGTGGGCTCAGTAGTTGTGGCTCTTGGGCTCTAGAGCTCAGGCTCAGTAGTTGTGGTGCGTAGGCTTAGTTGCCCCGCGGCATGTGGGATCTTCCCGGACCAGGGCTCGAACCCGTGTCCCCTGCATTGGCAGGCGGATTCTTAACCAGTGCGCCCCAGGGAAGTCCCCAGATTGCTTTTAGTGATAATTGTCTATTATGGGAATTTTTTCCAAATATGGGAGCTTTTGGCATATAACTGTGGACAATGAAAAGGCCTGAGTGAAAGGAATGAGGTGAGGGGCGTAAAGAAACCTGTACTTTCTGCACAATTTTTCTGTAACCCTAACACTTCTCTAAAAAATAAAGTCTATTAATAAAAGGTTTTTAATGTCCTATAATGTAATCTTTCACCATTAACTTTTGGCATGAGAGAATTGTTTGATTTCACTGACCATCTTTTTTTGTGGTGAAGAGCTCAGGATGTTATACTATAGATGGATAATTTAGTGATAAAACACTCTTCTCTTTTTTATCTTCTCGAGAATAGCTTCTTAGTACTATGTCATATTATTGAAGTATATAGATGTACTGAGAAAGCTAACATGAATAAAAGACTATTTGTTTTAAGTACCTAGTAATTATAAATAAAATAAACTAGAATCTCCATTCTATAGATAAAATAGTAAAATGATATGGTGAGAAAACACCCTAGGCAAAAGGGTGCTTGCTCTTTCTATAAATTTTTAAAAATAAAAACATATGGAGATGTACAGAAAAAGGCTCAGGTGAGTTCTAACTCAGCTCATCACACACTCCTTACACACTTAAATCATTAAAATACTGTACATTACTTATTTAGCATAACTTTTTAAAGTCCTAACTTTTATGAAGCAAATGCAGTTGTATTGTTGTTGTATTAATCTATGACTTCCCATTTAAAAAATTTATTTTCTTCCCCATAACAGTTATTTGACTGTTATTGTATATAATGTTGGAAAAGACAACTTATTCATACACACTAATAGGAACATATTCTCCCATTATATAGTTCTATGTAATATCCTTCCTTTGCTGTTGTGTGTGTGTGTGTGTCCACTTAATTTTCAAAGTGAAAAGAAAATACTTTAAGTTGCTTCTTTTTAAGTAGCTGTTTTTCAATAAAAAAGTGACTGGTTTACTTATTAAAAACACAGTCTTATGCTTATTATTTCAATGTTGATTAAGTCCACATTATAAAAGTGCAAGGTAGCTTATCTTTAGTCACTAATTGTGTTTCCACGATGGAACTGAAAGAAAACCTTACAATTTTAAGCCAGTTATTACCTACAATTTGAATATCCAGGCTATGATATGCAGTGACAAACATATATACTGCCATGTAGATATACTTCCTCTTGGTTTCTAAACAGAATCTATGTTTCTTGTGCCTCTTAAAGAGACACTAGAAATATGCTTCCCCAGAAATAAGATACTTGCTTACATTGTCCTCCTGACCATCTCAAATATTTCTATTGTTTCTGTCCTAATTTATGTATCATTGCCAACCTCTCTTTCACTATACTTTCATGTAATTATCTAACATAATTTTCTCTCTTCCTCCCTTTTTTTCTATTTCCCTTTATTTTCTGATCCCATTCACCATAGTAATATTAATAAAGCACTGTGCTAAATGCTGCAGAACAAGAAATAGAAACTAAGCTATTAATCCTCTACTCAAAGAGCTTAGGGTTTAGAGTTGACACAAAGTCATAGTATACAAGATAAAATGCAACACCTTTAACAAAATAATCGCATATAATGTAAAGAGGATTCTAAATAAAGTATTTCCTTGGCCTTCAACCAATTTCAAACGTTTGTGCTTTATTTAGGATTCACTTCATAGTGCATCTTCCAGTCATCTAAGTTTAAATATTGTCCTGAAGAAAAAAATTACTATGCTGTATTCCTTTCTCATTCAAACAGTTTCTAAAGTCCCACTTATTCATGAAATTTTCAAAAAGTAAATAAAGTATTTGAGTTATTTGGAAATAAATTATCAACTCCAAAATAATGGTAATAATATTTAAAAAGTAGAAAAATATTGGAAATGGAGAGCTTGGTCTAACACATTCCATAGTTTAAAATAATTTTTTAAAAAAGTAAGCATTCTTATTTATAAGTGCATAGGTAGATACTTGAAAGCTAGAGATTAGAACTCTATTTTAATTAATACACATAAAACACATTTATTATCCACTTCCCATTCTATTTTAGGTATCCTTTTTGTTCTTCCACTTTGATTTCTTTTCTTCATGCAGTGAGACTGTTAATTCTTTGTTATATTTCTCAACTGCTTTAGACTTTTTCTTATGTGTGGCTCCAGAATTTAACAAAGTTTTCTTAGCTTTTCAGGTTCAATGAATTTGTGAAAGTTGAAGTTATGTGCATTTCCAGCCTTTTCGTTTGAAAACCAAGGGGAATTGAGGTAGTTAGGGGCTGCAGGGCAGCAGTCAACTATTACAGTTTAAAAAATAATAATAATATAGTGTTAGCTCTGCTAAGGAAAGTAACAAGGGAATACAAAACTAGGTTTGCAGGTGCGTAAAGAAATATCGACTCCACAAAAGTAAATAGAAGACACAAAGTACAGAACATTTCACAGAGCAATATTTAGAGATTACAGAGCAATATTTAGAGATTAGGTCAGCCTTCAAGTCATTTGATACAAGCCAACTAAATTAACTAGAGCAGACTAGTGCTACAGGGAAGAAAGCCAAGATTCTATCCTTAGATGGACAGTTTAGTGATAAACTGTTCTCTGTTCTTGATCTTTTTGAGGATATCTTCACAGTATCAGTTCATCATATTGAAAATATATAGATTTATTGAGACATGCAACATAAGTGAATGTTAATTGGTTATAAGCTCTTAGTAATCTTAAATAAAAGAATAAGCTAGAATCCCTATTCTGTATTTAACATCAAACATGTACAAAGTGAGAAAACACTCTGGCCAAAAGATGCTTATTTTATAAATTATTAAAACCTATGGAGATTTATAATAAGAGGCTTAAATGAGATAATTTAATTCAATATATTCCTTATACACTTAAGCTATTAAAATTACAAATATTACTTATTGAGCATTCATACTAAAACGCAATTTTAACAAAATTATAAGGCATAATATGCCTAAATGTTTTTTTAAGAAAAACACATGCTTTAAAAATTTTGACTTTTATGAGACAAATACAGCATTAACCTAAACTTATCCACTTTATACATAAAACATTTTTCTATTTATAAATGTATTGTTTATATTTATATATAAATATTTTAATGGCATATGTATATGCCATTAAAATGCTAGAGAGGGGGCTTCCCTGGTGGCGCAGTGGTTGAGAGCCCGCCTGCCGATGCAGGGGACGCGGGTTCGTGACCTGGTCCGGGAAGATCCCACATGCCACGGAGTGGCTGGGCCCGTGAGCCATGGCTGCTGAGCCTGCGCGTCTGGAGCCTGTGCTCTGCAGCGGGAGAGGCCACAACAGTAAAAAAAAGTTAGAGAGGAAGAGCAATAATAAAGCAGTTTCAATTTGAAAAATGAGACTGGGAAGAGTAGAAAATAGAAAATGAGGACTGAACCAAAGTGTTTTGCAGTATCTAGAGCAGGCCGTTTCTTTCAGTAGAGGGAAAGGAGTCATTAGGATAGCTTTGCTGTGAGCATTTTACTCTGCTACCTATTGCCTGAAACATAATAAGCATTCAATAAAAACGTATTAATCATTGAGAAGAAGACATGGCTTATAATACAAGCATGAATTGAGCATAAATCATGAATTGAGCAATTTGGTTTTCCATTACGGGCCTCAGTTTCTTTGCTACTGAAAGAAGAAATTAACTAGTGTTCTTTCCAAGCACTAAAATTTTATGATTATGTAAGGAGTGAAGTTTTAGACATAAATATATTCTGCTTTAATTGTATTTTAAATTGCTAAGAATTCATTCCTTTTACTATTTTAAATAGAAATAGTCTGTGCTTTCTTAAATACTGAATAGTGGATATCCATTAAACACCTGTGGAAGAATTACTAATGCTGAACATTAATTAGTTGATTTTACTGCCTTTATCCCTGCTCTTAGCTGTTTGTTTTACTCTCAGTTTTAAGGGATGGTCATTTTAAAATAAGTGAGGCTTGAGTGAGCTCTTAGGCCAAGGGGAGTGATGAAAGCAAAGCATGCTCTTTTGAATACAAAAAGAGGTCAGTTAATATTCTGAGCACAAGTTTGAGGAATAGATTTGGAAAAGTGACAATTTCTCTTTTTTTAAGGGGTCTCAAGTGGATTTGACTTCAAAATTCAGGGAGTTAACTTATAAGTGAGAAGCAGCCATGCTTAAGACCATGTGGAGTGAGGGGGGCTGTGAGAAGTGGGAGTGAGTATGCCCCTCCTATGTGCTTTCTGATTCACGTTTGGATTCTCTTTTGCATAATGCTGTGCTGGTAAAAGGTACTGGATCTGCATAACTTTCTTGGTATTTTCTAATATTATATATATTATTACCCAAAGGATTTATTTGCTCTTATATCACTGACTATTATAAATAAATATGGAATTTATGAATTAATGGGGCCATGGCTAGCCAGAAAATACAAATTAACCTGTGTAATTTTTGAGGTATGAGAAGGAGATAATAATAGAAATGGTTTCCTCTGCATGAGTAATGTTTCCTCCTGAATTGACCATCCTGCATGTTAATTTTAGAACCAAAATTTGTCCTAAAGTGAGAGACAAAAGGACATCTTTTTTTTCTTAGTCAGAAGTTGTATTTGTAGGTCCCAGACTTCTCCAGTAAAAGAATGTGCATAGTCGTTGCCTGCACTTGGGATTATTAGTAAGTTTTGGTTTGGGGTATGTTAACTGAATCCCATGAGTCTAATTCAAAAATTTAACGTTTGATACAACAGGCACCAATCTGGTCAGACAAATAAAAGGTAATTCCTCTCTGGGACAGGGTTGGGTGTGTGTGTGTGTGTTTGCACGTGATGAGAGAGAGACAAAGACAGACTGAGAGAGACAGAGAAGAGAGAGAGAGAGAAAGAAAGAAAGAAAGAAACTAAACTTGCTACATGAAAAACTTAAGAGATCTTATAAATCAGAGACACTGATAAATATTTGGTGACAGAAGACAACTGGATTATACTAACAGTATAATCATTTTTTTAAAACACCTTTATTGGAGTATAATTGTTTTACCATGGTGTGTTAGTTTCTGCTTTATAACAAAGTGAATCAGCTATACATATACATACATCCCCATATCTCCTCCCTCTTGCGTCTCCCTCCCACCCTCGCTATCCCACCCCTCTAGGTGGTCACAAAGCACCGAGCTGATATCCCTGTGCAATGCGGCTGCTTCCCACTAGCTATCTATTTTACATTTGGTAGTATATATAAGTCCATGCCACTCTCTCACTTCATCCCAGCTTACCCTTCCCCCTCCCCATATCCTCAAGTCATTCTCTACGCCTGCATCTTTATTCCTGTCCTGCCCCTAGGTTCTTCGAAACCATTAAAAAAATTTTTTTTAGATTCCATATATATGTGTTAGCATATGGTATTTGCTTTTCTCTTTCTGACTTACTTCACTCTGTATGACAGTCTCTAGGTCCAGCCACCTCACTGCAAATAACTCAATTTCATTTCTTTTTATGGATGAGTAATATTCCATTGGTTATATGTGCCACATCTTCTGTATCCATTCATCTGTCAGTGGACACTTAGGGTGCTTCCATGTACTGGCTATTGTAAAAAGAGCTGCAATGAACACTGTGGTACATGACTCTTTTTGAATTATGGTTTTCTCAGGGTATATGCCCAGGAGTGGGAGTGCTGGGTCATATGGTAGTTCTATTTTTAGTTTTTTAAGGAACCTCCATACTGTTCTCCATAGTGGCTGTATCAATTTACATTCCCACCAACAGTGCAAGAGGGTTCCCTTTTCTCCACACCCTCTCCAGCATTTATTGTTTGTAGATTTTTTGATGATGGCTATTCTGACTGGTGTGAGGTGATACCTCACTGTAGTTTTCATTTGTGTTTCTCTAATGATTAGCGATGTTGAGCATTCTTTCATGTGTTTGTTGGCAATCTGTATATGTTCTTTGGAGAAATGTCTATTTAGGTCTTCTGCCCATTTTTGGAATGGGTTGTTGGTTTTTTGATATTGAGCTGCATGAGCTGCTTGTATATTCTGGAGATTAATCCTTTCTCAGGTGCTTCATTTGCAAATATTTTCTTCCATTCTGAGGGTTCTCTTTTCATCTTGTTTATGGTTTCCTTTGCTGTGCAAAAGCTTTGAAGTTTCATTAGGTCCCATTTGTTTATTTTTGTTTTTATTTCCATTTCTCTAGGAGGTGTGTCAAAAAGGATCTTGCTGTGATTTATGTCATAGAGTGTTCTGCCTGTGTTTTCCTCTAAGAGTTTTATAGTGTCTGGCCTTACATTTAGGTCTTTAATCCATTTTGAGTTTATTTTTGTGTATGGTGTAAGGGAGTGTTCTAATTTCATTCTTTTACATGTAGCTGTCCAGTTGTCCCAGCACCACTTATTGAAGAGACTGTCTTTTCTCCATTGTATATTCTTGCCTCATTTGTCATAGATTAGTTGACCATAAGTGCATGGGTTTATCTCTGGGCTTTCTATCCTGTTCCATTGATCTATATTTCTGTTTTTGTGCCAGAACCATACTCTAACAATATAATCTTTCTTGACCTTTGAATTCACTCTTATGTTTTCACCTGCTATGTCAACAGGAAATTATTATAGAAGTAACAAAAATAGTTAAATTGTTTTGGAGCATTGAAACAAGCATAGGTAATTACAGACAGTCTTTTCAAGTTGACTAGATAAAACTAATGGAGAAAACTACTGTCCATTTATCAATATATTTAATCCTTCAGTGTCTCCATTTTCTAGTAAATACTTATTATACTTAATTGTAGAATGTATCTAGAAAATGTTCCTGGTATATAAAAAATTTAATGACATCTAGGCAGTCATTTAGTTCATTTATTGTGTATTCAAAATAACAATGGAACAAATTTTACTTTTATACTATGATAAATCCAGAGATAATACAGGACTGGATTGGAAAACCAGAGCATAAGAAAACATCAGGAGGTTCTCATGATTGTTCAAATGAGGGGTTTTAGGTGAAACACAAAGATGGGGAGGGCAGAACCATATTAGACTACTGTGCTCCATTTCAATATCCACAAAACATGTGAGTGGGAAGACTTCCAGGAGGAAAGGGGGAGTTAGTTAGACAAATGTATAGGCTCAAAATTGCTGCTTACACAGAAAGGTTAGAGGAATTACAGATTGTTTAATCCAAAACATGACCCATTCAGACTCAAAATGTTTCCCTGAGTGTTGAGGTTGCAAGCATTATTTTGTTTTTCTTTCATTATTATTATTTTCTGCTTTACTGAGGTGAAAGCGAAAAAAAATACAAATGATATTTCAAAAGCATAGTTGACTATGAGCATTGGGTCGTGCAAAACCATTTTTAAAAGAATGCTATAAAACTCACGTTTTAGGGATTTTTGGAGAGTAAGATAGACTTTCAAACATGTTATTCCCCCCTCAGCCCTGCCATACAGGGCATTTCATGGAGTCCTGACTCCAAGTGCTTGGTCATATTTGATGATTGACAGAATATTTTAAAATGGTGTTATTCAGTACGTTCAGGAAACTTAATGGATTACAACTCTAGGAAAAACTTATTTTTAACCAGAATTTGCTACAAACAAAGTGTTGAAATGAGTGGCTTTTTACTGAGCTTGAGGAAACAAATGTGCTTACTTTCACATGTCATCCAAGAGAAACATATACTACTTAAACTGCTATATATTCTTCTGTATTTTTCATCACTAGAAAATTCAAGGGGTAAGGTATGTGGATGGGACATTTGAAACAATATTCCAGCTACTAGGTAGTGATCAAAATTACATAGAAAATAATAGTTTGAATTTTGCTGAATGAATGCATGAATGAATCATATGTGGCATTACTGTGGAGAATTGAAAGGCCTTATAACCCATGAGTTGTGAGGGGTAAGGTGAAGAAAAAGTTTTCCAAGGTTTCAAGTCTGGGCAGTTGAGATGACACTCATGTCATTAACAGAAGGAGAAAAAAAAAAGGGGGTAAAAATAGAATGCAGAATAAATAGAAAAAAATGTGAAGGAAAATAAGCTCAGAATAAGCTATATTGTGGCCAAGACAGCAAAGTAGAAAAGTGAAATTTCCCACTACTCTGTGGGAAAATCTAGAGGAAGTTCACAGCTAGTGAATGATACAGAGTTTGGAGTTATTTTCCTAGATTAAGTACTGCATTCCTAAAAGTAGATGAGCTTGAAGAGCAGAGAATATAAAGACAGTGGGTTGAAAACACCTCCATATATATAGAGAGAGTGAGATGAAGGAGGTAGGAGTGGGAAGGAGTTAAAAAAAATTAAAACAACAAAATAACAGTGTGGTACAAGCCATGAAAACAGAGAATTTCACCAGGACAAAGTAGTCAACTCCATCAGATGAACCAGACTCATTTAAGGTTTGAAAGTGTCATCTGTAACCTTCTCTCGTGCCCTGTCTGAACCAGAAGCAGACTAATCTAATTGAACTGACCTCTTGGGTTCAGATTTAATTTAGTAGCTCTGTCAAAACTATTTTACTTTGGGGAAATTTAACTGATTAAGTGTTCATTCTATACTGTACCTAATCATTTTTACATGCTTACAAATTTCAAATTCCCCATTCAACTACCTTGAAACTCATAGCTTCCTTAGTAGAGCTTAGTAAACACACCAAAATCTTCCAGATGCACAAAAATAAATGCCAGATATGCTCATAAGTATATATTCTAAATGTGCATTTTATTGAAATTTGACATCAAGTTTAATGTATCAGTGCAGCAAACCCTTAAGAAACACATGATATTGTTTGTCTCTCCACTATTAGAAGAAAGATTGGTTTGTTTTCAAACAAATCCAAGATTTCCCCCTCCTACATCAACCAGTGTTTCCGACTGATGGTTTTTCCCCTTCGCCTTTTGTGTGATTTACTGTCAATCTTTCCTGTCATCATACAGCTGCTACTCTTTGATTACTCTGCAACCAGCTTCCTCCCTTCTGTCTTGTTAGCTTGTTGCTTTCCCTCTGCACTGCCTCTCAACTTTTTCACCTCTCATCATCCTTTTGCTGTCAGTCTTGTTCAGCTGAGCTTCTCTCTTCATTCTCAATTCCCATAACTGTAATCCTCTTCTATTTTTGGTCTCCTGATTTTGGATACTTTATCTCCCTTTGTTTTTGGCTTACTGTTGCTGTTGTACTTTATATTATCTATAGTGCATATTTTTTAATCATGCTACTTTTTTTTTTCTTTTTGCGGTATGCAGGCCTCTCACTGTTGTGGCCTCTCCCGTTGCGGAGCACAGGCTCCGGACGTGCAGGCTCAGCAGCCATGGCTCATGGGCCCAGCCGCTCCACGGTATGTGGGATCTTCCCGGACCGGGGCACGAACCTGTGCCCCTGCATTGGCAGGAGGATTCTTAACCACTGAGCCACCAGGGAAGTCCAATCATGCTACTTTTTAAATATTGCATCAGGTCTGAAGTTTTACACCACAGAATATTATATTAGTGTTTTCCCTTATTCCATTTTACTACTGAACTTACTCCCCTTATATCATATCACCTAACTATTCCTAGCATTTTACAGCTGTTAAGTCCTCACTCTTTGTGTGGTGCCACTGAATCAATATCCTTTATTTTACTAAAGCAATTTACAGTGGTCACCAGTGAATTGCTCTTTTTGGGTACCCCAGGGAAAGACTGTGTATTCTTTTTATTTTTATTGTTTCTTGTTTCCACTAAAGAAAATTCACTCCGAGTAGAAAGCAATACAAAAAAATAAAGCCCAGATTTATTACAAGTCAGTAGTAGTGATTTTTCTATTTTTAAATTTGTTTTGATATCATTTGGTTGGAAGGAACAAAAATTCAGAAAAAAATAGTTCTAATCTCTAATTTTTATTACACACTGTGCAACTGAGACTATCACCATGACATTAAAGCATGAAAAAAATTAAGTTCAATTACCTATTTGATGACATCTTGGTAAATGTCAACAGAGTGTCATGATTAAATGTAATTTTTATTACAGAGTTGAGGCAAATCTCTTTGTGTCAGTGAACAGAACTAAAAACACATATTTCTTATACATTTTAATACTAGATTATAGCCTGTCTCAAACTATATTAAATTATTACTTAACAAGGGTTATTTAATTAAGACAACTTGTTAGGTGTGTTTTCCATTTCCACCACATAACCATCCATCAGTTTCCTAATCTGTAAATAAAAGGCTGAACAAGAAGTTTTCTATGGTAATTTTCTTCTAAATTAACATTTCTAATTTTGCCTAACAGTTCCAGTTTTGTTCACCAAAATAACAAAGAGATAAATGAAAAATTTATCTTTTAAACTTTCCTATATCGGAAGACTTTGTAACCCTAGAAACTAAATTTCAGTTAATTCTATAGAAAGCTCATCAAAAAAAAAAATCTATAGAAAGTATGTAATCTGGAAGGTCAATACCTAAATTTATTGCAAGTTAATTTTTCTTTTTTTTTCTATTTTTGTTTTTCAAGGAGTGTTTAATAACAAGGTAGATAACATATGCTTACCTAACATGTATTTTTATATCACTGAAGCTAAAGCAAAATGTCCTGTTTATTGGGTAAGTATGGCCTCTGTATATGTGTACACTGAAGTGCAATTTAAAAAATACTGTAATTATAATTTCAGAACTTCAGAAGAATAAGTGCTAGTGTTATCTCCTTTTTTTTATATGGGAAAACAAAAGAAAATCCTTTCAAAATCATCTGAAGCTTGGATAAAAATTCCATAGCTATATTCTTAGATCACTCTGGGGAGTCTTCATGATACAAGGGAAACTTCAATTCAACCTTTTAGAGACTTCATTCCAGCACTCATGATCTCATCAACTAGTAGAAGGTTGGAGGTAATCACAGTGCAGGAGTGAAGAAGCTGTTTCTTCACACAATAATTATCCCACGTATGCATCTTCTACTTTCTTTTTTTCTTTTTTTCTTTTTTTTTTGCGGTATGCAGGCCTCTCACCGCTGCGGCCTCTCCCGCTGCAGAGCACAGGCTTCGGACGTGCAGGCTCAGCAACCATGGCTCACGGGCCCAGCTGCTCCGCAGCATGTGGGATCCTCCCGGACTGGGGCACGAACCCGCGCTGTGTCCCCCGCATCAGCAGGCGGACTCTCAACCACTGCGCCACCAGGGAAGCCCTACTCTCTTTTTTATATCAGGATGCCGTGACCCATGGTGCAAAACAAGACCTCTGATTAAGGTGGTATCGGTTTCAGATTTATATTTCATCTCCATGATCTCAACCATGAAGAGGTCAATAGGTTCATCTTGTTTTTTAATGGCCAAAATGGAGTCCACTACAGCCTCTGTTAAGACATCAGCAAGTTCAGCATGAACTTTAGTATGTAGAGATGTTCTGGCCACACCTATAAGTGTTTCCTGGTCCATCTCTTTGCTTACTTTGACTTGTTCCAAAAATTGAAGTGTCTTTTCCTCTGCAGCTTCAAATCTTCTATAATCATTTTGGGCTAAAGACCTTCAGAAATGTAGAGATCTGCCTGCTTCTGGAGCTCCCCAATGATTAGAACATTGGAAGTGGTACCATTGACAGTTTTGTCATCCTCAGCTGTTGCTACTTTGGCTATTAAGGAGGCTGTTGGGTGTTGAATTTACATCTTATGAAGCAGCACATTTCCATCTTTAGTGAGCTCGATGTCTCCAGTATCAGGAACAAGCATTGTCATGGTGCCCTTAGGCCTCAAGTGGGTCCTCAGCACGTCCTGCAGCCCCCAGACTGCACTGATGTTGATCACCAATGCCACTCGGGCTCAGGCCACCTCAGCCTTGGGGCTCAGGGTCTTCATAGCTATCATAGCTGACCCAGCAGAGGAACATAAGGGGACCTGGTGTTTGGAAAGCCCTGAGTGGGTTCAGCGTGGCCTGCAACTTAATTTTTCTTTACTTCAATATCAGAATACTTTCTACAAAGTAGCAATGAGTTTCTAATTGCCAGTTTCAACTAACCTTTGCTGAACTGACTGTACTTGATCCCTTTGCTGAGGTTGCTTCACAATACACCTTCTAGAATATTCCTCTATTCTTTATATCTTTATGCTCTGGTTCTCCTCTCTGTGATGGTTCCTTCTCAATATCACCATCTGTCTCTGCTAGCTTTTTATCTGTGCAGACACATGCTACTTTTGCATTAGCTATCTTAATATTGTATCTGCACCCTATATTTCTCACCTTGCTTTCAAGATACTCACATATATCTGATGGCAGGTCATATCTGTATTTTTTTACAAGATACTAAAAGTTGGACCTGACCTTACTGGATATCATATTCCCCCCTCACCTTACATTTGTTCCACATCCTAACTCTACCTTCATCAATAGTACTATCATCCATCCAGTCACTAACTCAAATCTGACTGTTCCCCTATTCCTCAGTTCCCACAACTGCTCACTTCAACCATAACTCAGCATCACTCAAACCACAATTCCTGTCTCAGTGGTTACCTTTGTGCACTAAAGTCTGATGCATTCAGTGTGATCCTTCTACAAATCAATATGATCATGCCCTTCTACTAACCCCCTGAGTTTCTTCCCATGGCCTTGACAATGAAGAACAAATACCTTTGGATGGTAAACAAGACTTTACATGACCTGAGCTTCACTAACTCTCCAGGTTTCTACTACTGATTCCATTTTCTGTCCCACTCTTTTGACAAAATCCAAATAATTTCTGTTCTTTCTTGGCCTTTAGTCTTTGTTCATACTTTTAAATTCATCTTCAACGTTGATTAAAAAAATCTAATAAAATTCTATATATTCTCCTTATCCTCTTGTAACTGCTAAGAGAGTTGATTTACCTCCTTATTTTTGGTATGTTGTACTGATCTCTAGAAAAGAGTATTCAGATGAAATGTGTATTTTTAAACAACAAATAGGGGCAAAGATCTATATTAAATGTACCTTGACTTTTCTCTTTATGCTGTTTTCTTCTACAAGTCATACATAGTTCTTTCCAATTCTTCAATTTTATGGAGAGAGCCCTTTTGTTATACTTGTAAACTTTAGAAAATTATAATGTGAATCTTTACCTTTCCCTGGGTTATATGTAGAAATTGTATAATTTTGATTTCATGTTTTTTTATTAATGTTAGCCATTGTTGAGCATATTCATCATCATTTTAAGCCAAAATTTGCTAATACCCTTTCCATGAAACAATGATTCAAAAGTATTTTCCGTACTCAAATAAGTTTTAAAAATGCTGTGTTAAAAGTCAATAGATGTTTTTGGTGTAGGAAATCTTAGAACCACTGTTTTATTTATGTTCACTTTGAATATTCAGGAGGGAGATATATCATAATACAGTGTTTCACAAACATATTTCACCAAACAGTATTTTTTTAAATGACAACAAATTACCTTTATAAAATGAAGTTCTAGCAGCTATTATCATGTATCAAATCAACACCAGTTTTGAAAATGCTGATTTGATTTTCAACCTTCTTTCTAAACTGTCAGAAGATATTCCCTAAACTAATTTAATTAGCAAGTGCTATATGTTATAAGAAACTAAACTTCCACAAGAAGATGAGATCATTAGGAAATGTCAAAATCTATCATCTTTATGTTGTGGAAATGGCTAGATAATTACTCTTCCAGTCATTCTTGATAACCTACTAATTATTAAGGATTATGGGTTTTATAGAGAGGGAAAGATCTAAACAGTGGGGCCACCTGGTTAAAAAGATGAAAGTTTAAATTTATATAAGTCTTTGTCTGCTTTGGTATTTCAAGGTAGGATTCTTCTTTTAGCGTTGGCAATATCTGGTAGTGATAAGGTGCCTAATGGGAGATTCTGTTCTTTAACAAGTGATGGACATGATGTCTGTCAGAATCCAGGTGACAAAATATGGTAGTATACAACGGAGGTGATAACACCTAACAAAAATGCAAAGGGAGGGCTTCCCTGGTGGCGCAGTGGTTGAGAGTCTGCCTGCCGATGCAGGGGACATGGGTTCGTGCCCCAGTCCGGGAAGATCCCACATGCCGTGGAGCGGCTGGGCCCGTGAGACATGGCCACTGAGCCTGTGCGTCTGGAGCTTGTACTCTGCAATGGAAGAGGCCACAACAGTGAGAGGCCCGCATACTGCAAAAAAAAAAAAAAAAATGCAAAGGGAATGCTCCAGTTTAGCATAGAGGATATCCTTGAGTGTATGTGACACTTTGGGGACTCTAAGAATAACATAGAATATAAGAAGATAGAAAAGTTCCTAGATGAAAAAGAAGGAACAAAAGTGAATGGACTCAGCCATAAAAAAGAATGAAATAATGTCATTTGCAGCAACATGGATGGATCTAGAGATTATTATATTAAGTGAAGTAGGTCAGAAAGAGAAAGACAAATACCATATAATAGTACTTATATATGGAATCTAAAATATGACACAAACAAACTTGTCTATGAAACAAAAACAGACTCACAGACATAGAGAACAGATTTCTGGTTCCCAAGAGGGAGGGGGGTGGGGGAGGGAAGGATTGGGAGTTTGGGACTAGCAGATGTAAACTATTATATATAGGATGGATAAACAACAAGGTCCTACTGTATAGCACAAGGAACTATCTTCAGTATCCTCTTATAAAACATAATGGAAAAGAATATGAAAAAGAAGGGACTAGGGCTTCCCTGGTGGCGCAGCGGTTGAGAGTCCGCCTGCCAATGCAGGGGACGCAGGTTCGTGTCCTGGTCTGGGAGGATCCCGCATGCTGTGGAGAGGCTGGGCCCGTGAGCCATGGCTGCTGAGCCTGCGCGTCCGGAGCCTGTGCTCCGCGGCGGGAGAGGCCACAGCAGTGAGAGGCCCGCGTATGGGGAAAAAAAAAAAAAAAAAAAAAGGGACTTCCCTGGTGGTGCAGTGGTTAAGAATCTGCCTGCCAATGCAGGGGACATGGGTTCAAGCCCTGGTCCGGGAAGATCCCACATGCTGCAGAGCAACTAATCCTGGGCGCCACAACTACTGAGCCTGCGCTCTAGAGCCCGAGAGCCACAACTACTGAAGCCTGCATGCCTAGAGCCTGTGCTCCAGAAAAAGACAAGCCACCGTAATAAGCCCACGCCCACACATCGCAATAAGCCCCCGCTTGCCACAACTAGAGAAAGCCCGCACGCAGCAACGAAGACCCAATGCAGCCAAAAATAAATAAATAAATAAAATAAATTTAAAAAAAATTTAAAAAAGAATATGAAAAAGAATGTATATGTCTGTATAACTGAGTCACTTTGCTGTACAGCAGAAATTAACACATTATAAATCAATTATGCATCAATAAATTAAAAAAAAGTGAATGGACTCTAGGTTACTACCATTTGATGCATGGTGCCTTAGACCCTGAGATGTGTCATCCACTATTTTCAGTAGTAGCAATACAGCAATGCTTAAACCATGGTCCCTGGCCTTAATGGCTCTGTGTTTGGAGCCAATTTGTACTAATAAATTTGAGACCAGTAGTTACATGTATTAATAGGTAATTTTGAGGAAAGTGTCAATCAAGTATAACGTGTCATCTAAAACCTTTCAGAGCACTATTTTCAAGCTAGACACCTTAGAGCAAAAACCTTAAAATCAACTGAAGAAAAAAATAAAAGAAATTGGTCTTACAATAGAAAAAGGAACTAGTCTTCTGGATAACTTCTTCAAATATGACATCTTTTGTTACAATCTTTCACTGGGAGATTTAGTTACCTGATGGGAAGTATCTTTTTGCTTCCTATATGGTTGTCATTTTGTCCTCTGTTGTAACTAAGGGCCCTAGTCCTACTATCCGACTGAATGTTTTAACCCTCATTATTGATCCCAAGGCCTGGATTCTCAGCCATCTTAGGCTTAGCTCTCTTCTCTTTAAAAATTGCATTTTCAGTCAACACAGAGAAGATAAACGTTGTGAAGTAACTGTAAATATTGGGCTGGCCAAAAGGTTCATTTGTTTTTTTCCGTAAGATGGCTCTAGTAGCATTTAGTTGTCTTTAACTTCACTCGAAACAATTTTGTTAGATTGTATTGTGAAAGCTGTCATATCAGGGTGCATTTTTAAAAAAAATCAAAATTGGTGAATTTTTGTGTAGCCATTTTAATATTGAAGAAGGAAGAAAAAACAACATTTTCAACTTATTATGCTTTATTATTTCAAGAAAGGTAAAAACACAACTGAAACACAAAAAAAGATTTGTGCTGTGTATGGAGAAGGTTCTGTGGCTGATCAAACGTGTCAAAAGTGGTTTGCAAAGTTTCGTGCTGGAGATTTCTTGCTGGACAATGCTCCATGGTCAGGTAGACAAGTTGAAGGTGATAGCGATCAAACTGAGACATTAGTTGAGAACAATCAATGTTATACCACGCGGGAGATAGCCGACATACACAAAATATCCAAATCAAGCATTGAAAATCATTTTCACACGCTTGGTTATGTTAATCGCTTTGATGTTTGGGTTCCACGTAAGTTAAGCGAAAAAAAACCTTCTTGACCATATTTCCACCTGAGATTTTCTACTGAAACATAATGAAACTGTTCCATTTTTAAAACAAATTGTGATGGGGGATGAAAAGTGGATACTGTACAATAATGTGGAGCGAAAGCGATCATGGGGCAAGGGAAATGAACCACCATCAACCACACCAAGACCAGTCTTCATCCAAAGACGGTGATGTTGTGTATGTGGTGGGATTGGAAAGGAGTCCTCTATTATGAACTCCTTCTGGAAAACCAAACGATTAATTCCAACAAGCACTGCTCCCAATTAGACCAACTGAAAGCAGCACTCGGCGAACAGCGTCCAGAATTAGTCAACAGAAAATGCACAATTTTCCATGAGGATAATGCAAAACTACATGTTTCTTTGATGACCAGGCAAAAATTGTTACAGCTTGGCTGGGAAGTTCTGAATCATCCGCCATATTCACCAGACATCGCACCTTCGGATTTCCATTTATTTCAGTCTCTACAAAATTCTCTTAATGGAAAAAATTTCAATTCCCTGGAAGACTGTAAGAGGTACCTGGAACAGTTCTTTGCTCAAAAAGATAAAAATTTTAGGAAGATGGAATTATGGAGTTGTCTGAAAAATGCAGAAGGTAGTGGAACAAAAGGGTAAATATGTTGTTCAACAAAGTTCTTGGTGAAAATGAAAAATGTGTCTTTTATTTTTACTTAAAGACCGAAGGAACCTTTTGGCCAACACAATAAATGGTCTTAATATAATGGTGAAAAAATATATACTGTATATATTTTAGATTTAATTACTTAGATATTGTGTCCTCTTTGAAAAAAATTGTCTTATTTCCATTCTAGTTCCCAAAAAGGTAGTATTCTCTCAGAATAGTGTTCTTTCACACCAATACTTTAGATTACTTATCACTGGGTTTCATACCCATTCCATTTTCTCTGGAATAATCTCTCTGGATTGAAGGAAGAAGACTTACTTCAAAACTTTTGAAGTACTACAAAAGAAGACATTAAATTTTTCTAACATATAAAATTAAGTAGATTTTGATAGGAGGGTTTTTTGGGGTTGTTTTGTTTGTCTTTTACCCAAAATTAATATTATACTTAATAACTTTAAAAATGCATGCCTTTGTTAATAAAATTGTATAAAAGTAAATTAAGATGCTCATGGAAACTGTTAAAAGGAACCATATGCTTTACATTTGTTTTAGATAAATATCAAAAAAGATTCTTGATCCATACTGGTTAAGGCATAAAGGAAATAAAATTGACAGAGGCCATACATATGATATTGTAACTCTGACAGTTTATAAGAATTCATGAACTTCAACTTACAACTGTTTCAAACCTTCAAGAATTGTTTTTGTTAAGAAACTGTCAGTACACACATTCATATACTTTGAAAAAAGCAGACTCAGTTAGATGGATAGATACCCATATAGGAAATAAAAATCTTGAAAAATACATTTATGTTGTTCCATGTATTTAATATTTGACAATTGTTTTTGAGTAGTAACCACTATTACCTAAATATATCATATTTTTATTTTAACACTCCAGAGATTTCAATGAAAAAGGTATGTATGGAACTGGGGATAAATTTCCTGAAATACCCAAACTATTGTTATTGGCAATCATATTAATACTTGATATCCATGACATGAACTCTAAAATAAAATTTTATATTAAGGCTTAAGAATGGATACATATGTAATCACCTTCCTTAATAATATGCTACAACATTATAATGTATTTTAATTTGAAAAGCACTTTATTTTGTACCTATTAGCCCTACATCCATAGCTCAAAAGAAGATTTGTTCTTGTAAACAGGTCAAGGTATGCATTAATTCTTCAGTACAATTTTATTTAAATGATATACTGTCATATTTAAATAAATATATTGTCTCTGGCTTATAGCTAGAAGCATGGCTTGAGTTTTAATGAAAGTGAGCAAAGCAGTATTGTAATAGAAAAGGGATTTAAATTTTTTTTTTAATTCTTGCATTTTTCATTCTTTTGAGTTTGTATTCTTGGCCCTACATGATACATTTACAACCCTGTAGCTATTAATATAATATTCGTATTACACAGGGAATAAGGCAAGAAGAAAATGTGAAACGGCGAGTGTGTTTAAGAGCCTCATAGGGACATTTATATCCATCTTCTTAGAACTGAAAGTTTATTTTATTTTTTTGTGGCCTCTAGTTTCATCGCAGTTCACTCTGTGAAGACTCAGCTCTAGCTTGGCCAGTCACCTGATATCTCATACAAAAGTAAGTCAATCATACATTCTGCACAGAATGCATTGTCACAGGCCTCATTATAAACAGTGATGCAGTGGTTTGATTTAATTTAAATAATGTGCAACTTTCTTTGTAGAATTGGATTTATTTTTTCGGTCCTTGTATCAGATGCAGCAAAGAAGCTACTTAATATTGAAAATTTGATATTCCTACAGATTTGTGCTTATGAGAGTAGCACAAGGCAAAAAAGCCTCAGGGTCTCAGGTTCCAGAGAGAATGTAGTAAAAGGAAGACGATGATGGTTAAATGTACCTCCTCACATTTACTCAGATGTTTCAGATACCATTTGACACTTGAATTTTTTTCTTTTTTCTTAATCTCAAGATTTGACTCTAGAAGACAATTCATTTTTTTGCTCTTCATCTTTTGATCTTATATTTGCTTCTTTCCACTGTCAGAACCCTTGTATGATCCTGATGTTATCATCCTTCTTATGTTGCTAGACATTTTTAGCTGATTTTTCTAGTCCCCAATATCTCTTCCTTCTAAACAATAATTAACACAAAATGATTCTTATTAAAACACTATTTTAGTTAAATAATATTCAATTCATATTGAGCACAAATAATCCTCTAAAAAACATTTAAAGGGCTTCCCTGGTGGCACAGTGGTTGAGAGTCCGCCTGCTGATGCAGGGGACACGTGTTCGTGCCCCGGTCCGGGAAGATCCCACATGCCGTGGAGCAGCTAGGCCCGTGAGCCATGGCCGTTGAGCCTGCGCGTCCGGAGCCTGTGCTCCACAATGGGAGAGGCCACACAGTGAGAGGTCCGCATACCGCAAAAAAAAAAAAAAAAAAAAGAAAGAAAGAAAGAAAAATGAAATAAAATTCCTTATCTTTCATAAATACTTATAACGTTCCTGGGCTACCCTATGGTGTCTTCAATAAGTACCGAGCAGTCAAAAAATGGGAGAGAAGAAACTGTTCTGCAACAGTACCATGCAGTAACTTTATTAACAATAATACATATTTTAGAAAGGAAAAACAAAAAATATGTTAGAAAACAAAACTACGAAAACACCAAGCTTGGTAAAACACTTTATTTTTTTCTGGAGACAAAAAGATAATTTGGAAATGATTTTTTTGTCCTCAAGAAGCTTAGACATATAATGGAGGGAAAAGTATAAACACACACTATTCCAATATTGTGAGACAATTATTAAAAGAGAGGTGTTTACAGAGGAAACATAATCAAATTTCATGGGTAGGTCAAGTAAGGCTAGCAAAGGAGAAGGTGCCTAAGCTGTATCTTGATTGATGAGGAGGCACTTCATGGGGTGAAGGGCAGACATGGAGGGGAGGGAGCTGAAGGAAGTGCTGACTTCCAGGTATATGAAGTAGATCATACAAAAGGCATGCAGCATGAAAGACCCACTGTGTCTAAGAATCAGCAAGTGTTGGCTACAAGGGGTGAAACTGAGAGAAAGTGATAGGTGAAAATCATGAAAGGCCTTGTATCAACATTTAAAAATATTTAGTGTTTATTTGCTAAATTATGGAGAGCCATTGAACATTTTATGGAAAGTAAAGATGTAATCATATTATAGAGATTGAAGCAAGGGTATTGGCAAACTAATAATTAATTGGATATGGAGAACAAAAGAGGAAGAGCAGTCTTCAAAGGCTTGTCGGTTTCTGGCTTGCACTAAGTAGCAACTAAATTAGACTCATAAAAATAGTATAGTAAAGGACTTCCCTGGTAGCGCAGTCGTTGAGAGTCCACCTGCCGATGGAGGGGACATGGGTTCGTGCCCCGGTCCGGGAAGATCCCACATGCTGTGGAGCGGCTGGGCCCATGGGCCATGGCCACTGAGCCTGCGCGTCCGGAGCCTGTGCTCCGCAACGGGAGAGGCCACAACAGTAAGAGGCCCGCGTACCGCAAAAAAAAAAAAAAAAAAAAAAAAAAGTATAGTAAAAACAAATAGGTTTGCATTTAATGAAAAAACACAATAAAAACCATTAGACTGTGTAATCTGGATTTGGTACAGATACTAACTACTTTATATCATTATTCAGGGAAAATATTTGGTCCTGAAAGTTTACCCGATTAGCTGTATATATACGACAGAGGTTATTTAAAACAAAATAGTGCAGTACTCAAAGCACTTTACCAAATGCAAGAAGAAAGAACACCAGTGTTAATATCAAATTATTTAGTACTCACCAGGTCCTTAATATGTGCTATGTGATTATTGCCATAATAAAAGAGGATCTGCTTTCAACTCAATTTTCTAAACAGTTCAAGTCTGACTTTTTGAGGTCATAGGTGAGATTAAACACCATCATAAAATGTAACATAGAGTTATCTTCCATTTCCAGGGGCATATTGAATGAACTTATAATAGGCCAAGTCTAGGAGTTATTCATAAAAAGCTAGGTATCAGATTTTACAGTGGAAGGAGCTCCTGTAAATCATGGTATGATGTGCCAAAGTTATTCTCAGTATAAAATTATGCAGAGAGATGCAGAGATTATCTCAGGTTGGTAAAATTCCAGTTAGCACAATATAGCATACACAGTAACCTAGTCATATAAGGGAGCTATGGCCAGCCTTAACACTCTACCACAGAGGAACCTATTTCTCAAAAAGAGTGTTTATTTTCTGAGTATAAACCACACATATTCTCTCTCAAGCTCTTTCATTCTTGCAATTTTCTGTAAGTTTGAAAGTGTTTTAAAGTTTTAAATAAATGAACCAGTAGCTTGGAAAAAAAAAAAAAAGGAACAAGTTTGCCATGTTTATTTTTTTGCCTGAAATTAAAAGAAAAAGAAAAATGTGCGAGTTAGTTACTTTTAAAATATCTCTAGTTTTGCATGTTTGAATTTTTTATCACATACTTTTTAAAATGCAAAAACACATGGGCTTCCTTGGTGGCTCAGTGGTTGAGAGTCCGCCTGCCGATGCGGGGGCCATGGGTTCGTGCCCTGGTCCGGGAGGATCCCACATGCCACGGAGCGGCTGGGTCCGTGGGCCATGGCCGCTGAGACTGCGCATCCGGAGCCTGTGCTCCGCAACGGGAGAGGCCACAACAGTGAGAGGCCCGCGTACCGTACACAAAAAAAAAAAAAAAAAAAGAAAAAAATGCAAAAACACATTTTATGCTTTCTGAAGTTTTTTTCTATATGACCTAAATGATCAAAGTTTCAAACTTAGAATATAGAAAGTATAGCAATCCAGAATGACTATTTTCCAAACTCATTGAAATTCCTTATATATACATATCCATTAGAGTGTATAAATACACTCATATACACAATGAGCTTACTTAATAAACAGTTACAAGAATAATACAAAGGACTTCGACGCACCCATCACCCAAAGACCCTTCAATTGTCCCAATAATGTTTTGTTCTGTTTTCCAACAGAAGGATCCAAGTCAGGATTACAATACTGCACTCACCTAATATGTTTTTCTAGTTTCCTTCAATTTGTAATATTTACTCAGCTTTTCTTGGCTGTCATGACCACAACATTTTTAATACAAAGCACTAATTTTGTAGAATGTCTCTGTGTGTATTTATGGAGAGTTCTCATGATTAAATCCAGGCTATTTGCCATTGGCCAAATTATCACAAATATGATACCACATTCTTCCCATTTCATTCTATCAGATGACTCTCAATGTCTATTTGGTCCTGAAGTTATAATGTTAACTTGGGTTACTTGATTAAGAAGGTATCTGGTAGGTTTCCCCATTGTAAAGTGATTGTTTCCCCAACCCATCTTCCCATTGTAATTAATAAGTGCTTTGAGACCATGTAAAATCGCATTTTTCTTTTTTCTTTCTTTTGTAGTGCACTAAATGTTTACTATTATTATTTTTAACATGTTTATTGGAGTATAACTGCTTTACAATGTTGTGTTAGTTTCTCCTGTATAACAAAGTGAATCAGCTATACATATACATATATCCCCATATCTCCTCCTTCTTGCATCTCCCTCCCACCCTCCCTATCTCACCCCTCTAGAAGGTCACAAAGCACTGAGCTGATCTCCCTGTGCTATGCGGCTGTTTCCCACTAGCTATCTATTTTACATTTGGTAGTGTATATATGTCCATGCCACTCTCTCACTTCATCCCAGCTTACCCTTCCCCCTCCCCATGTCTTCAAGTCCATGCTCTACGTCTGTGTCTTTATTCCTGTCCTGTCCCTAGGTTCATCAGAACCATTTATTTATTTTTTTTAGATTCCATATATATGTGTTAGCATATGGTACTTGTTTTTCTCTTTCTGACTTACTTCACTTTGTATGACAGACTCTAGGTCCATCCACCTCACTACAAATAACTCAGTTTTGTTTTTTTTTATGGCCGAGTAATATTCCATTATTTACATGTGCCACATCTTCTGTATCCATTCATCTGCTGATGGACACTTAGATGGACACTTAGATTGCTTCCATGTCCTGACTACTGTAAAAAGAGCTGCAATGAACATTGTGGTACATGACTCTTTTTGAATTATGGTTTTCTCAGGGTATATGCCCAGTAGTGGGATTGCTGGGTCATATGGTAGTTCTATTTTTAGTTTTTTAAGGAACATCCATACTGTTCTCCATAGTGGCTGTATCAATTTACTTTCCCACCAGGAGTGCAAGAGGGTTCCCTTTTCTCCACACCCTCTCCAGCATTTATTGTTTGTAGATTTTTCGATGATGGCCATTCTGACTTGTGTGAGGTGATACCTCATTGTAGTTTTGATTTGCATTACTCTACTGATTAGTGATGTTGAGCATCCTTTCATGTGTTTGTTGGCAATCTGTGTATCTTCTTTGGAGAAATGTCTATTTAGGTCTTCTGCCCATTTTTGGATTAGGTTGTTTGTTTTTTTGATATTGAGCTGCATGAGCTGCTTGTATATTTTGGGGGTTAATCCTTTCTCAGGTGCTTCATTTGCAAATATTTTGCACACCTTCTCAATTGACTAGCCCCTTTCTTTTACCATCACATAGCTGGTGAACTCCAATCACAGTCGAAGTCAACTATCTTCTAAAAAGTCATACAATCAGTTTCACTGGTTTAATTTTAAATAAGTGATAACATAGCTCAATTGACTATTTAACACTGCCTGCTGATCTTACACTATGCCCTTAGGAAGCTCACTTTCTTATTATATATAAACACTACTTTATCCTTTCTTTATCTTTATCACAACTCAACCCCAACACTTAGCTGATGGCTTTGAATCCTACTTAGTTGAGAATGTAAGAACTCCTAGTATTTAGGCTGGGATCATAGGAACAAATTAGGATTGTCCCAATCAAAGCTGGATACACCTGACTTTTCTGTGGGTTTCTTTAAAGATATTTAACATGGGAGTTTTTTTCTTTTTTCCTATAGTGGGATTACACTAAAAATAAAGTTGTTTTATAAAAATTGTTTCTAATAGATAATATTCTATATTAGTGAGACTGGATCCTCATCAATGGCTTGAGATGGTCAAGTGATGTGATCATACACAACAGAAAGTGAAAAGAGCCTTAGCTTGGGAGCTAAGAGCCGTGCTATATATTTGGCTCTATTGGTAACTTGCTATGTAAATTTGTGTACCATTTATAATTTCTACAACACTTGGTCTCATAATTGAAAAATGAGCACATTTGTTTGAATGATCATTAAAGTTTCATCAAAGTCTGATATTCTATGACTCTCTTTATATATACAAATCTTACTGAGCTCAAAGCAAAAGGAAAACATGAGTACTAGCTAATAACAAAATTATGGTTTTAGAAAACTTTATTCATTTTGTGTTAAATTTTTAAATCCATAAATTAACATATAAAAGGGCATTATTATGTTAAAAGTTAGTGATAAATTTGTCATTCTGTACAGTATCAGATATAAATTTAATTTCAATAAAATTATTTCATTGTATTCTTAATTATGATACTTGTAATTAACTTTTACAATACCTGAGGTAGTGTTGCTCATAATCCGAGGGTGCTAGAACTTTTCTTGAAAATTTCATGGATGTTTTATATGAGAAAAAAGTCCCCTTGGAGTATCATATAAATTTATAACCATGGCTCAATACCCAAACGCTGTAAATCCACACATTTTGTTTGGAGTTCTCGAGCTTTGTAAATCAAATCTAATCCTCAATGTACAATATATGCTGTCAGTTACTACTTGCTATTAATAACACATGGTATTCCCCTTAAAACGAGTCTAAGACGTTGTATCACATTTGCATATAACACTTATAAGTCTCTGAATCTGAATGGGGATGGTGATAATAAGTTAATAGAAATTTTTAAATCTAGAGAAATGCAGCAAATAGAAGTGTACTAGAAAACATGCTTTTTTTTTTTTTTTCTGATTTGCTGCTAAATAAAAATCATTAACACAGTAACCATATTTAGGTGAAGTGCATCCCCGAAAGGCTGGAGCAGTGATTAAAACCTATGTGCCTACTGAGATGAGGTTGTAAAACACAAATTTTTATTATGTTATCAAAGGTAATAATCCAACAAATGTAATTTTCACCATTTAAAAGTTTGCTTTGTCAGGAAAAAACTAAAATCAAATATTAATCATTAATCTTAGTGACTTAATATTAGGCACTGTGGGTTACACTTGGTATACCGTGTGCTTTAAGGACTTTTTTTTCAAAAATTGTTAAATCTACACAAACTTTGACTGTAATATTTTCTGTCCAATCTAGCCTTAATTACTCATATCACTCATACAAATATATACGCTCATATATACAAATATATTTTTACCTAATCATAAATCTCTATCTCTCTATCTATGTTTATATTGCTTCATTTAATGGAAATAAATAGTAAAATGGCAGAATACCTCTGTATTAATTTCTCATTGCTGCCTTCATAAATTGCCACACATTTGGTGCTTTAAAACCACAAAATATATTATCTTACAGTTCTGAAGGTCTGGATCCTGGAATGGATCTCACCAGGGTAAAATCAAAGTATTGAAGGCCTTCATTTCTTCTGAAGGCTTTGGAAGAAAGAAGTATTTCCTTGCCTTCTTCAGCCTCTAGAGGCTGCCAACATTCCTTGGGGTTCCATCGTATCTTCAAATGCTGCAATGGCTGAGTGAGTCTTTCTCACACTGTACCATTCCCCACACTGACTCTTCTGCCTCCCTCTTTCTATATTTTAAGGGCCTCATGATTATATTGGACCCATGTGGATAATCTAGGTTGATCTTCCTATCTTAATTTCAGCTGATTAGCTACCTTAATTTCATCTGCAATCCTACTGCTCCCTTACCATGTGATGTGTTCAGAGGCTCCAGAGATTAAGAAGTGGAAAGCTTTGGGGAGCCATTATCCCATCTACCACATCTTCCTCCCACCTTTAAAATATGCATTTTGGGAAATTTTTTTTCAAGTATTAACTGATTTTTTATTGAAGTCTCTTTAGTACTGTGTCAGGCAAACCCCAAAATGGTCCCCAGTGATATCCACATCCAGGTATTCATACCCTTGTGAAATCTTCTCCCTTTGAGGACTATCCCAGTAAATTGATTCTAACAAACAGAACATGGCAAAAGTGATGGAATGTCACTTCGTGATTAGGCTCATAAATTGACTTTCATCTTGCTTATAAATTCTCTCTCTTGTTGGTTGTGATGAAAAAAGTGGCCATGTTAGGGAGCCCATGTGGCAATAGCCAACAAAGAACTGAGACCTTCAGTCAAACTGTTCTTAAGGGATTAATTGCTGTCAACAACCATATGAGTGACCTTGGAAGTGGATTACCCCCAGTTAAATGTTCTGCTGAGACCCTAATCCTGGCCACCTCCTTGATTACAATCTTATAAGAGACAATGAAGCAAAAGACTCACCTAAAGTGGGTCTGGATTCTTGATCCATAGTTAATCTGAGATAATAAATGTGGATTATTGCAAGCCACTAAATTTTGTGGTAATTTGTTACACTGTAATATATAACTAGAAGCCAATAATATATAACTAGTACCAGACTAATAAACTAGATCCCAGTGTTATTGGCTCTTCCCATCACTTCTGGACTTGGAGAAAATACAGACCTTGGGCTAAAAGGAACTGGCTTAATGATACAACTTGGAAAGCATGGCCTAACTATCATTAGAGTCAACTCCAAGTGAGAGAAAACAGCAGACAAGCATAACAGGAACCCAGGAAAAGAATTTTTTCTTCCTCCCATCCATGGATTATTCTACAAGGCAGAAGTTCATAAACTTCTAAGAAGACATCATTGAAGGCCAAGCAATGAGCTGTAGTTTTTATGAAGAACAACCAGTTCCCTAATGTCTTTTCTGTTTGGTCTCTATCCTTTCTGGTCATAGTTCCTTTTTTCCCCCACTTCTACTTTCCTGGAAATGTATTCTTCAATAAAAACAAGAGCACACAGTGGTTTTTTGGGCTCTATTTTCTGCACAACCCTGGACAAGGCATCAAAATATAGAAATATTCTTTTTTTTTTTTTTTTTTTTTTTTTCTTTTTGCGGTATGCGGGCCTCTCACTGTTGTGGCCTCTCCCGTTGCGGAGCACAGGCTCCGGACGCGCAGGCCCAGCGGCCATGGCTCACGGGCCCAGCCGCTCCGCGGCATATGGGATCCTCCCAGACCGGGGCACGAACCCGTATCCCCTGCATCGGCAGGCGGACTCTCAATCACTGCGCCACCAGGGAGGCCCAGAAATATTCTTTTTTTAAATGTTTGATGTATCTACCCAAGTGTGTGAGCCCAGAGCCATAACTACTACTCATGGCATCACTAGTCATCCCAATTCTCCTAATGTGAATAAACATTAGCAATATATCTTTTGGGGTTAAATCAGATCAGTTATTATCACCAGAAAAAAAGCTAGGTAAATGTAAGGTTATTAAATTTATCTACTCAACAAATATTTATTAAAAGGTAGACAATGTTCTAGGGATAATATACAATGTCGCTACATATAAATATACCATGCCTGTTGTCCTTGGAGGGTTAATCATTGCCTAGAATTACATATATATTACTTGCATATACTTGTTTCTAACAATGTTATATTTGGGGACATTTTAATTACCTCAAGTCCAATCAGAAAGAGTTGCCTGGTTTCTGTTATATTTTTAGTTAAAAGCAATGCAAAATCTTTATACCTGTGATGTCAAAGTTAGGCAAATTCACTTTGATGAAAGCACCTGAGTGTAGGCAGAAACAGAGGGATTACAGTATGATGGAAAAAGCACAGAAACAGAATATATGTGGGGGGGATACACAAAAACAGAAGAAGAAATGGTGCGTTATACCACTGAATGTTTTAGTAATTTTGAACAATACACTTTCACCCTTTTACTTCTCCAGGTAGAGTCTTATTCATTATCTATCTTTGGTGTGCATCTCCTCTATAAATACACTGGTCTGATTCAAAACAGATAATTTACTGTATATGCCATAATTTCTAATTTTGTACTATCTATTTATACATGAGTACTATCTGTTTATTGGAATTGTTCTTTTTTATGTACATTTTTATATAACTTAATTTCATTAAAATTTCTCATTCATTCTCAAGATAAATAGAAAATAGGACTAGAGCAGTAGATAGGAATTGGATAGGGGAGTCCTTAGGCTCACAGGAGTGGGTCTCAGGGCTAGATCCTGTGCTACTTGTCCTTTGGCTATAGGTTGTAGAGAGACCAAGTGAATGACAAAAGTGGCAGGGTATCTGAGGAGAAGAGAAATCAAAGAGAGACAATAAAATAGGGTATTTAGCCTGCAGACTTGAATCAGGTTTCTGTGATCTTTGAAAGTTACATAATCTCTCTTTGCTTCTATTTTCTTGCCTACAAAATATGAATAATAAGAGTACCACTATCATAAAGTTGTGAAGACCGTGTTATCACCATGCTTAGAGCACTGTGTGTGCCCAGTAAACCTTAGCTATTATCACAGTCATCCAACCTAATCCGTTAATACATTAAGAGCAAGTTCTCAGGTATGGAAGAATAGGATAGAAAAGAAAAGAAAGAGAGAGAAATATTTTTGAAGGAGGAGGTAAAGGGTAAGTTTTCATGTAATATAGTGTATACAGGGAGAAGAATTAAAGAGGAATTTGTAGCCTTAAAAAGGCTAATGGGTCTTCTTTGACCACAAGAAAGACATGGCCCTTTCGTATGAACTGTCCAAACCTCTTAGCTTACAGGCATTTTTACTTAATATCAGACTTCCAAAGGAAACCTTTAAAAAAATCTGTAACTCGGGCATTTATTTGTAAAATATTCAAGAGAGTCAGATAGTAGTTGTTTTGTAAATCAGCCTAAAAATTCGTTCATTAATTTACCAACTCCAATATCAAGATATAAGAAATATACACATTTTCAAGGTTTTAAGAAGACTCAGAAAAAATTCAAGTTTTCAACTGGGAATAACTGCCTCATCTCTTAGAAAAAAGTTTTGTTCTAGGGGAAAAGCTGAAATTGGCTTTATGTACCCTTTTGGAAATTAACTAAAATACTGACATTTCCAAATTAGTGGAAGGATTAAGAGACAGAAATAAGATAAATTAGCTTACCTTACAAAGCTGTTGGTGGGAACATGACAGAGTAAACAATGGAAATGTTTGCTTTGCTGTAAATATAATATTGAAGAAATCACTAACTTTTGCATATTCTAGTTAATATTAAATCTCTTCACAGTCTTAGGGAAAAAAGACTTTCATCTGTATTCATCTTTTTCTTGCTCTAAATATAAACTGTTTTTAATTAGTGTAAAAGCTAAGAACTGTGCTAATTAATCAGATAAAGGAGATTACATTTGGATCATCAGTTTTAAAATGGGACTTCAATTAAATCAGTTACTTGGGCAGAGAATTTGTGGGCATAGTCAATAAAGCCTTTTCTTAGGAGTTTTCACATGAAGAAAAAAAAAACCATCTGAAATAATTTAAAGATGCTTCTTGAGGCTGACCTGAAACACTAGTTGTTGGTAATTCAACATGATGTAAAAGACCTTTACCTCTTCATCTAGCAATCTTCCCAGTTCTCTAAAAAAAGGGGAGAGGGGAGGTTTTTTATTAGATATTATTTTGCAAGTTGAGACAAAAGTTCTATAAAATCAGGAAAAGAAGTATAAACAAAGCCAATTTGTATTGAGATTAGTACAGGAAAAGATGCTATAATTTTGCTTTGCTTTGCTTTATCTTTAGTTAGAACACAAATTTGACTCTGTTCTGTTTAACAAACAATGCAAAGGGGGCATATGATCAATGATGCAATTTACTGTGGTCACAAAATGAAAAGAAACTTGTTTTATCAGACTCCTTTATAACTCAGTATATTCATATTTAATAACGTCTTAAATTCTTTTAACTTGGGGCAAAACATTTCACTGAATAAATAGGACTGAGAATGAAAATGCAAATTCTTTGAGTCTGATAATCCATTAACTTAAAACTCATATTTGAAGTCACACAGTAGGAAAATAACTTGTTTATTAAAAAAAATCAGGTTCCCAAATATTCAATTATTTTTACATGAATTCAGCAAGGGAAGAAAGTTTTCAGCCCCTAACACATGTTGGCCAGATTTACAAGTAGGTGTGGGACTAAAGTGCTAAAGTGGGTATGGTATTCAGATTTGCCTTTTGACACTTGCCAGCTCTGTATGTTAATTTCTTCCAAATAGTACACACTTTATGAGATTACTCAGCCAATGAGGGCACACTTTTTCCTTCCTGCCTTCATCTTTTTACTTCTTTATGGATAGGCTAAAAGGAATCATATTCTCTCAGGATATTGCAGACAATTTTTTTCTCTTTGTATTCTCTTCTCCTATGTGACCACTGTGTCTAAACCTACTAATTCCACAGCTACTTTTCTGAGCATCATCTAGTTGAACAATAGGTATCAAAGTTAAAGATGTTCTTTTTGTCAAAACTTGTTTCCTTTGACTTTGGTGGTTGTGTCTTGGCTTGGTCTTTCAACGTGAAGTGATAAGATCTACGTTTGAGTCAGGGGTGGGTAAAGGAATTAAGGCTAGATATTAATTCTCAATTTGCTGGCCATTTCTCTACAGGTTGAAAAAACGTCTGCATGGGAGACCAGCACTTTTGGATCAAACAATTGGACAAGTTGATACTTCTATATTTCAAATGTGACTGCTGGATTAGTAAGAAAAAGTCTTTGGTCTCAGTAAAGATCTAAACCTTGTTTGCCAATTTTGAGCTATTGGGCGATTATACTCTGACCACCATCCTTTACTTCTGTCAAGTTTTGAACTGAATCTAAGGCAAAGATGGTATTGATTCCCACATGTATTAACTGTCAATAATTAACATGTAGACCTTTTTTTTTTTTTTTTTGCGGTACCCGGCCTCTCACCGTTGTGGCCTCTCCCGTTGTGGAGCACAGGCCCCAGACGCGCAGGCCCAGCGGCCATGGCTCATGGGCCCAGCCACTCCGCGGCATGTGGGATCCTCCCGGACCGGGGCATGAACCCGTGTCCCCTACATCGGCAGGTGGACTCCCAACCACTGTGCCACCAGGGAAGCCCTAGACCTTTTAATAGTTGTGGATTTTAGCAACTAAGACTGTGGTTTCAAGTGAAGCAACAGCTTTATTTTATCAGTGAACATTTTCCAGGGTCATAGATAATCACCCTCTTTCAATTTTGCAAAAAAAAAAGTGAACTGCTTTATTTAAAAGGGAGGGGAGAAGAGACAGTGAGGGGGCAGGAAAGGAGGGAAGGGGAAAGAGAGGGGGAAGGGAAGGGAGGAATAGAAGGGAAGAAAAGGAAAAATGATCTGTAATTTTTCACCTTCTCTTCATCCTACTCGGTAGTGAGAAACACTTAATTGTATTCAATCAGTAATATACAACAATTTAAACCAATTATTTTAGCACTAGAGACTCTGCTTGGGTATTCTAGACTAGTTCTGATGTTTTAGCCTATTTCTTCTCCGTGGCTTCTTTTCAAGATGGCAACAGTGTGTATAGAGCACAGAGTGTAAACCTTACCACAAGAGAAAAGAAAGAACCACGGATTTATATAGAGTTCTCTGGATTTTTAAAAATTTTTTTTATTGTGGAGGGGCTGTTCTGGTCTGCTTCAGGATTAAGATAAATGAAGTAGAATTGGTCAAATCTGAGTTTTGGGTTTCCGGGCAAAGCCAAAATCCTTACAGTAATGTGCAGATGCTATAAGATTTTTGCCTCTTTACACTTCTGTCCTCATCTCCTTGTACTCTCTCCTTTGCTCTCTCCATTCCAACCACATTGGCTTCTTGATGTGCCTCTAATGGTCTGAACATGCTCTACTTCTGAGTGTCCATGGGCTCTTCCTTCTACCTTGAATGTTTTTGCCCCAAACATACTCATGGTCTTTAGTTTTTGTTTTTAAATCAGCTTCCATTGAGGCAATTCCATTCCTTGGCCCAATATTCCTCAACCCCCTATATTTCTTCATAGTATTTATCAACATATAGTATATGATAATTCGTGAATTTTTGTCCATTTCTCCCATAATACAAGATGTATTGTTTGTAAAAATTATATGCATTAATAAAATTCTGTATCACTAACACCTAGAAAAAAACCCTGGCATCTTACAGTTCTTAATTTAGAAAAATGTTGAATGGATGACTAAATATATGAATGACTAAATACAAATTATCTTGCCACAGTATCTTAAGCGGTCCCATTTAAAAGTTTTTCTATAGGCTGACAGCAGAGCTAGCTCTCATATACCTGGGATCAAATGCTATTAGCTTCCCCAGTAGCCTTGAGATATACAAAAATGTTGAAGAGGTAATGTCTTAATCAATCTAACAAATATGCTTCTTATGTTTTTATATATTAATAATATTATCAAATGCTTCTATCCCAAATCCATATTAGGTAGGTAAAGAGGGAAATTTTATTTTACACATGTTACTCAAATGACTACTTTAACTGCAACACAGACATGGAGGTATCATGATCCGTGATATCAATCAATACTACAAAGGTATAGTAACCAAACAGGTTGTTACTGGCACAAAAACAGGCATATAGATCAATGGAACAGAATAGAGAGCTCAGAAATAAACCCACACTTATGTGGTCAATTAATTTATGACAAAGGAGACAAGAATATACAATGAGGAAAAGACAGCCTTTTCAATAAATGATGTTGAGAAAACTGGACAGCTATATGCAAAAGACTGAAATTGGACCACTTTTTACACCATATACAAAAATAAACTCAAAATGGATTAAAGATTTAAACGTAAGACCTGAAACCATAAAACTTCTTGAAGAAGTTTTCTGGTTTCAGTGCAGTATGCTCTTTGAGATTAGTCTTAGCAAGATTTTTTTAGATCTGTCTCCTCAGGCAAGGGAAACAGAAGCAAAAATAAACAAATGGGACTACATCAAACTAAAAAGCCTTTGCACAATGAAGGAAATTAACAACAAAATGAAGAGGCAGATTACTGAATGAGAAAAGATATTTGCAAATGACATATCTGATAAGGGGTAAATATCCAAAATACATAAAGAATGCATACAACTCAATACCAAAAAAGGAAATGATCTGATTAAAAATGGGCAGAGGACCTGCAAAGATATTTTTCCAAAGAAAACAGATGGTCAACGGACACGTGAAAAGATGCTCAAAAACACTAAACATCAGGGAAATGCAAATCAAAACCAGGAGATATCACCTCACACCTGTCAGAATGGCTATCATCAAAAAGACAAGCAATAACAAGTGTTGACAAGGATGTAGAGAAAAGGGAACCTTCATGCATTCTTGGTAGGATTATAAATTGGCAAACAGCACTTTCCATACTATGGGAAACAGTATAGAGTTTCCTCAAAAAACTGCTATAAGATCCAGCAATTTCAGGGTATTTACCTGAAAATAACAAAAACAGTAATTTTACAAGGTATGTGCAATCCTATGTTCATTGCAGCATTATTTACTATAGCCAAAATATGGAAGCAACCTAAGTGTTCATAGATAGATGAATGGATAAAGAAGATGTGGTATATATATATGACTCAGCCATTAAAAGAATGAAACCTTGCCATTTGTGACAACATGGATGCATCTAGAGGGTATTATGCTAGGTGAAATAAGTCAGATAAAGACAAATACTGTATGATCTCACTTATACATGGAATCCAAAAAACAAAACAAATGAACAACATAACAAAAGGAAAAAGGAAAACAGACTCACAGATACATAGAACAAATGGGTTGTTGCCAGATGGGAGAGGGGTGGAGGAATGGTGAAGCAGGTGAATGGAATTAAGAGGTACAAACTTCTAGTAAAAAAATAAATAAGTTACGGAGATGTATTGTATATAGGGAATATTGTCAATGGTACTGTTAATAGCTTTGTAAGGGGACAGAAGATTACTAGACTTATGATGGTGATAATTCTGTAATGTATTTAAATGTCAAATCACTATGTTGTATTCCTGAAACTAACATAGTATTGTATGTCAACTACATGTCAATTTTTAAAATAAGGGGAAAAAAAGAGAAAAGTAAACCAAAGATACAAGCAGGCAACTTAAGGAGAAGGACCCCAAATTACTGCACCAATATGAAAAGCTGCTCAGTAATTAAAAATACATATTTTAAGACAACGATTAATTTAGCAAAGAATAAAAGTCTGGACAATAAGTATTATAGTATAGTAGGCCCAAGGCACTACTCATGTGAGTATAGATGGCTCTGGCCATTCTGGAGAGCAAAGCTTATTCAAATTGATAATACTTAAACCCTAGAAACAAATGAACACACTCTTGCAGGGACCACAGAAAAAAATTTCATAGGCATCCTTAAAGGTATGAACATCAAGCACAGAGGATTTTATGTGTATGTACGTGTGTGTGTGTGTGATTTCAGGGAGTTGTAGACAATAACCATGTCCAAAACTGAGGAATGTATAAGTCAAATGTGAAGGATGCTTTTGTTGGGAATGAGATGATGAAATAAATATACACATAGCAACGCGGATTTGTTGTAAAAAAATACAATGCTTAGAAACATTTAAAATATGTGCACCATAAAACTGCACTACATATTTTACCAATATGTATATAAAAGACTAGACATTAAACACATTTAAGTGCTTGCCTATAATAGGAGGGGAGGACAGGGAATGCGAATTGGGAGTGAAATAAAAGATGACAGGAACCCATCCCTGGTGTCTGGTTATGAACATAAGCATACGATTACTTGCACCTATGGTCCAAAAAATAGAATGCTTAAAATAAACTATAAAAGATAGGAGATTATGATCTATAGAGACAGGAAGCACTCGGCGGGAACTTTTGGCCAGCTTAAAGTGAACAGTTACAGAAATCATATGCCAAAATTCTGTAACTGCTGGTAATTCGAAAGTTAAGGGTGCACCTTATACAGAGCATAGCATCTGAGTTGTAGGATTAGGCTAATCAAGAAAAATCCTTAACTGCAAAAATATTTTCTTCACTTTTTAAAAGAAAGAAGAAAAAATGAAAGCTGTATATGGAATTCAGAAACACAAAACTTATTTATTCCTTTAGTTCGTTGCTTACTGCGTTATTGGAATTTCTATAAAAAATGCTTTCTTTAAGAGAAAGTAAATGCTGTTTGGATCCAGTGACATTTTAATGCTAAGCAGTGAAAGCTCTTCTAAAGCAGCACATTAAAAACCTGTAACTAGGGAAAGTCAGCTTCTAATTCATGAGCTTTAAGATAGAGGGGGAAAAAAACAGCTACATAAAGACATACTTAAGCTTACAGTCCTCAGAGAAAACAATTCTCATTAGTGACTAAATCACTGGGGTTTGGAGTCAAAAGAACTTAGCAACCAAAGGTAATTCAAATGTGAAAACATACTGCTTTGATTGCAATTACTACCTAGGTTTCAATAATTAATCTCTAAGAAATATGCTTTGTGTACTTGCATATGTGGCAGAAAAGAAGCAAGGAGAAATGTCAATGTTTTAGGACACAAAAATATTTAAGCTTTTGTTCCTGACCTGATTTTAACAAACACATGTGAAATTTCAATCTGAAGTTCTGGTCTTGTGCCAGGAGGTGGAGCCTTTCAGCTGTCCTTTGGTGCTCTTGGAACCCTAGACTGGGCGAACTCACATCATCTTGCACGTTATAATAAAATGGTTTAACACTTGAAAATGATAATGGTGACTTTTAATATGTAAAAGCAATATCAGGAGAAGTAGGGATTTTACACACAATAATACAAATGTCAGGACTTCTCTGTTTGGTTTCTTTGTCAAATATTAATATGTGTTTTAATAATTATAATTGAAAAATTTTGAAGTGATAACTAAAGAACTGTAGAACTGCTGGTGCTGATTTCCTACAAAGATGATTGCATTTAAAAAATACAGGAGTAGGGCTTCCCTGGTGGCGCAGTGGTTGAGAGTCCGCCTGCCAATGCGGGGGACACGGGGTCGTGCCCTGGTCTGGGAAGATCACACATGCCGCAGAGCCGCTGGGCCTGTGAGCCATGACCGCTGAGCCTGCGCGTCCGGAGCCCGTGCTCCGCAACAGGAGAGGCCACAACAGTGAGAGGCCCGCGTACAGCAAAAAGAAAAAAAAATACAGGAGTAAAGAATGTGATTGAATTTCAGGAGATAAATGTTTACTGCCTAGAAAGGATAGGTTTCCTGTAAGGGTTTCCAGTGTTCCCTGGCTTATCCACTGTTTTTTTTTTTTTTTTCATTTGAGAAGTCAGAATACAAGTTGTTCTTCAGTCTGTGTTTGGCCTACCAATAAGAAACCTATTAGGAGTCAAGATGAGCATCATCATTCAAGAACAGCTCTGCAGCAATTGCTCTTTAAATTCACATGGAAAGCTACCAAAAGTAAAGAAAAAATATTTACTATACTCATTTGTAAACACCTAAGTCTAGGTTTTAATTTTTTTAGCCAGAGGGGCAAGTCTTCATATTATTATTACCAGAGCACTGTATTTTTTCATTTCATTATTTTTTTAGAGACTCTGTTTTTTGGAGCAGTTTTTGGTTCACAGAAAAATTGAGTGGAAAGTACAGAATTCTCCTATAGCCCTCCTCACACATGCAATAGCCTCAAGCACCAGGATGGTACATTTGTTACAAGTGATGAACCAACACTAATGCATCATTATTACCCAGTCCATGGTTTACATAAGGGTTCACACTTGGTGTTGTGCATTCTATGGGTTTTGACAAATGTATATTGACATGTATACACCCTTAAAATTTAGAGACGAATTTCACTGCCCTAGAATTTGCTAGTGCTTGACCTGTTTATCCCTGCCTTTCCCTAAATCTCTAGAAAGCACTGATCCTTTTACTGTCTGCATAGTTTTGCCTTTTCCAGAATGTCATATAATTGGAACCATATTGTATATATCTTTCTCAGATTGACTTCTTTCATTTAAATATATGCATTTAAGTTTCCTCTATATCTTGTTGTGGCTTGATAGCTCATTTCTCTAAGCACTGAATAAAACTCCATTGTAAGGATGTGCCACAGTTTACTTATCCACTCCTCTATTAAACAATATCTCAGTTGCTTCCAAGTTTTGGGAATTATGAATAAAGCAGAGTTTTGTATAGACTCTGAATTTCATTTTAGTAACTAAATTTTACATGAATCAATTTAGGAATAACCAGTGAGTAAAAACACTAGTCACCAAGCTGAAAACTTAAATTTAGATCCTCTAGGATCAGAGAATTAAATTTCTTTCTTTCCTTCTCTTTACCTTATTTATTAAAAAGACTTAATGAAAAGATTTATTTTAATATTATTCTCTATATTCTGAATAAAAGTTTTAAAATTTGAACTTCAGCTTCCTTATTTATAAAAAGATGACGATAATTTCTACCTTTGACATTAACTGGATTTGATTGAATAAATATAGATTTCTAGTATAATGCCTTGCAGAAGTTGGTTTCAAAACTTTAGCCATACGTAATAGTATTCACAGATATATTCAAACCAGTTTGTTCAAAAGTATAATTTTGAAGCAACTGAGTTGATCACATGCATTCCCTACCAATTATTTTTTTTTAAAACATTTTCTCTTACTTTCCTGTTTTTCTTTTCTCCAGAAAATATTCTTTGTCACATTTTCAATCTCCAAGCACAATCTATATTGGATGATTGAGTAATTCTATAAAACACAATATCTACTTAGAAAGTGTTACCTAAAATATTACCACAAATTCTGGGTTTGTTGTATTACCTTTCTTCCATGGATCTGTGTTTGAATTTAAAAATTTAGTATACATATTCATGAAATGGAAATTATAGTGCATCTTTCTTATATCATGAAAAATAATACAACAGATGTTGGAAAAATTCCATTCAAATCAATGTGTGAACAAACCAAACCAAAATATTTGGCTCTGAATGGATTCTATCGAATTGCATAGACTTAATATCATGGAACCTGATCACTGGGCTCCAATAAAGGCAGTTGGACCTCTCTTACAAAATACAGATTCAGGGCTTCCCTGTGGCTCAGTGGTTGAGAGCCCACCTGCCGATGCGGGGGACACGGGTTCGTGCCCTGGTCCGGGAAGATCCCACATGCCGCGGAGCGGCTGGGCCCGTGAGCCATGGCCGCTGAGCCTGCGCGTCCGGAGCCTGTGCTCCACAACGGGAGGGGCCACAACAGTGAGAGGCCCTCGTAACGCAAAAAAAAAAACCAAAAACAAACAAAAAAAAAACAAACAAAATACAGGTTCAGAAGATAAATAAATAAATGAAAATTCTAAATTGTTTTACATTTATTTCCTAAAATTCTTTAGCCTTAATATTATTTCTAAGAGTATTTGACATATAGCTCTTTATTTATTTCAAATATTGACTACATTACCACAAATATATTACAGTCCCCAGAATTTGCTCTTTGGACCAGTTAATAAATCAGCAGATATAGGAAAAAACTTCTGAAGGAAAAGGAATAACTTCTAGCAGTTTACTTGGATCTTATTTTAATAGTGCATAGAATCTTTGAGATACAATAAGTTAAAAAAAAAGTACAATGATTATATCAAGGAAAAATAAGGTTTATAAAATGTCAAGAGAGAAATTCAGTCATATATTGAAGAAATGCTTGGCATAAAATAATTTTTAAATCTCTGGAGGGATCACAAGTAAGAGTATGTGTGACCAGTACCAAGAAAATGTGCTGAAATTACTTCCTTTGCCATGCTGTCACTTCGTATTAAGAATAGATACACTGAAAAATCATGGCAAATTTGCAAAGTACTGAAACTCTAACAGAAAGCTTCTGTTTTGACCTTTTTAATAGGCTGTTTGGGCACAGAAATAAAAATATTAGATTCAACTTCCAACTTTACATTGGGAAAAACACATGCTCAAATTTTGACAAACTTCAGTTTAATGTGTTGTCAACATATATTCATAAAGAAATACATGTTTAGGCTTTTAATATATTATTTTAAAATAAATTTATATGTTAAAATACTTACAAAATATGAGATATATTTGATAATTTTATTAGATAAATGTTACAAATATATGTATTTCCCATTTTACTATTTAAACCAATTTCCATGTAAAATACTTTCATGCATTTTTATGAATTATTAACATTATAGAGAATTAAAGTAGATTTTTATCATGGAAGATCTGATTACTTCTCTGAGATGGTCCAGTATGTTGTAGTGGTTTGGTGGTTTCTCCTTTTCCAGTATAAATACTTGATTTTATTCAATATCTAAATTATTAAGCTGAGTCAAACAGTATACTTTGTTTTAAAAAAAGAAACATGAATAAAGTGTTACTATAGCATCAAACAAGCTGATTAATGCAACATTGATAAGAGATAGATAAACTGAGATTCAAAATCACATCTCTCTTCACTTCTGTGTATATTGATTCTGAATCATCATTTATCTACACTGCAAGATATGGATTCATGCTAATTAGTATAAGTGAGATTGATAGAGATATCACAATACAACTGACAACATTTTAAAAGGAAGATATTTCTTTCCACGGCCTGAACAACTACTTTCCTCTATCTAACAACCACTTTCTTTAGAAGTCTACAACAGAAAGAAATACTGAGTAATTAATATTACTGCTTATCCATGTAATATTCATATATAAATGTAAACATATAAAATTCAGTATGTTAAAATCGTATAGCATCATCTATGAAAAAAAATCCGAGGTTATCTTTGCATTCCAAACACCCAGGACTTACCAAATTTGCAATTTTTAACTTTCAGTCACACAGCCCCACCCTTTAACATACTGCAAAATTCAAGCAGGATCATAAGCAGATAGTGATCGTCTAGTAAATAATCTACAAAGACAGTCTTTATTAATTTTCCCCCTATCTGTGTACACACCAATTCTCCCCGGAGGTGAATCTATTTCCTCTCCCCTTGAAAGGGGCTGCTGCTCTAATAAAAACCTAATCCATGTGGTATTGGCCCTGGGATCCAGCAGTAAGCAAAGTTCAGAAAGACAGCAGGGAATTCAGTCAGAAAACTGATATTGGAGACCAAAGAAAAGCAGGCATGTTACATTTTGGTGGAAAAACTGGCAAGGCTGTTGACCACATAACATGTATGATAGAAAATATACCTAATGAATTTGAGAAGTAACTAAACATATTTTAAGACATAATGCTCACAGCACCAGTTGGTTGACATGTTACCTATGATAAAGTCTTGTGAAAGAGAGATGAACTAAAGAGGGCCTGTTCAGTTTTCAAGCAGAATTTGGAGAAAATATTTCAAATCCAAGATTGCCAAGTTAGAAAATATAATCTTTTCTCATCCTCTACTTCTCCTCACCAAAATTTTCTCAAAGTGAGAAATAGCATTATGATAAATTTTTTTTTTTTTTTTTTTTTTTTTTTTTTTGCGTTATGCGGGCCTCTCACTGCTGTGGCCTCTCCCCTCGCAGAGCGCAGGCTCCGGACGCACAGGCTCAGCGGCCATGGCTCACGGGCCCAGCCGCTCCGCGGCATGTGGGATCCTCCCAGACCGGGGCACGAACCCGTGTCCCCTGCATCTGCAGGCGGACTCTCAACCACTGCGCCACCAGGGAAGCCCCATGATAAATGTTAATCCATAGTATTCCCAGTAAAATGTGGCTTCAGGATAAAGATAAAACTACAAGTTGAGACTATAAATTTCTTACTACAATCTTTGAAAGATTTAAATCCCTTGCAGCTAGACAAAATGGACTCTAAGACCCTTAAGGGGAATTGTCCCATAGCAGCCTTACCTGCCTAAAGTAGAGAGATGTCTGTCTCAAATGGAATTATGAATGAGTCTTTTAAGGCATTGAGTGAATCACAATTTTGAAACCAAAAATGTTTTTTAAGAGAACTGTGTTGGTGAAAGAATCATCAACCTGCAATAAAAGGGGTAAGGCAGTTTAAAAGAAAAGCGGAATGTGGGCATCCTATCTTGCAAAGGCAGTGAGTAGCTGAGAAAGCTATTCAGTTGTAAACACAGGCTATTTTTTATTGAAACACTAGGGTAAGGGTAAACTTAAAGGGCAGAGAGAAGCTTCCAGAAGGTAGTGCTAAAAGCTGTGGAAATCACTCCCAGGGAGAAAAACTAGGGCTTAATGAAGAACATCTCCTGCTCCAGGAGTAAGATTCTCTAACAATATACGTACAATTGGATTTCAAAACTACCGTAGACCAGTGATTGCTATGTATTTTATTCCCTACCTTTTTGGAAGTTTCTATGATTTTTTTTTCTTTTTTCTGTTCTTGCCTTGTCATATTTCAGGCTGTAGGATAAGAGGAAAGATAATTTTTATTTTTGTACACATATATTTAGATTTAGAGAAACCTGAGGTAACTTATCTTTTTAATTCTGGGACAAGAAGAGCTGAACTGAGAAGCTACAACTGAGAAACTGCCCCTAAAAAAAATCCCCTCTCATCTGGACTGGACTTATGATGTAATCCTGGGCTTCATGCTAATGCTGGTCTTGGGAAGATTTTGCATGAGGAGCACGTGTATTTCACTATTTATAGTCAGTACATTGCAGTCACCAGTTGAACACAGCTGAGGGAACAGCCACTATCACCATGTGGAACAGAACTTCCCAACCCAACAATACATGAACTTTTGTCCCACAGAATTATATGAATAAATCTTTGTTGTTGTAAACTACAAAGTATTAGAGCTATTCTCATGCAGGAATGAATGACTGAAACAGAAAAGGCATCACTGATCTCTTGTAGCATAGGTTATAATATAGATAACCAGGAAGAGTTCTGTAATGGTTAAGTATTATAGATACATTCTAATCACTATTACAAATATGAGAGTAAATTAAAAGTGGAATTTTTTAAATTCAAACATGTAATGATATGCATTATGTAGAAGTTGGTAAAATTTATATTTTACCTCAGATTTTGGATCAAATTAGAATAATGTATTGAGCCTGAAGAATTTTTTATAGCACATTTTTTATCTTTTTACTTTCATAAAGATGTATGAAAGATGTATCTTTCAGGTCATCTGGTATTCTTGTTGCAGATAAAGATGATGGCCATGAAATAATAATAAGGAGTGAATAAGGAATAAAAGGCAGAATTCCTTGTTAATTTTAGATTTGGATTATTTTAATCATCTGCTTATTTAATCAAATTTTAATCACATTTTATTAGTAGGTCTCACAATGCTGTTCATCTAGGGGCATTCCTTTTTTTTTTTTTTTTTTTTGTGATACGCGGGCCTCTCACTGTTGTGGCCTCTCCCGTTGTGGAGCACAGGCTCCGGACGCTCAGGCTCAGCGGCCATGGCTCACGGGCCCAGCCGCTCTGTGGCATGTGGGGTCTTCCCGGACCAGGGCACGAACCCGTGTCCCCTGCATCAGCAGGCGGACCCTCAACCACTGCGCCACCAGGGAAGCCCCATTCCTCTTTTATTTGCTGAAATGTATATGATACGTGAACATTACTTGTCACATGGAGAGGCCCCTAATGGTTGTTATGAGTCTATCATAAACATCTCACGAGTTCAGTGAGAAAGTAATACTGCTATAAAGCTCATAATTTAATTCATGAAACTGAGAAAAATGCATTTTAACATTACTCCTTTTGTATTAGTCATTTTTATCATTTCCCTGAGAAATAGTTAAGATAAGCAAAAATGTTTATTTTGTGTGACTCAGAAGAAGGAGTAGAATTGCACTTCATATGGGTAGTGATTCTTGGACCAAGCACCTGCTCACTTGTACGGTTAATTGCTGAGATCATAGGAACATATTATGATGATAACCTGATAGTTTTTATTCTATAGTGTTACTTATGAAAATCACTACATTAATTTTTTTAAATGGTTACAAAACAGATTTTAAGTGAACAATGATAAAAATACAGTTGACCCTTGAACAACATGGGTTTGAACTGCACAGGTCCGCTTGGGTTTTTTTTTTTCCCCAATAAATGCCTTCTACAGAACTGCACCATCTGCAGCTGGTCGCATCTGAGGATGAAGAACCTCCAATAGGGAAGGCCAGCTGTCAAGCTACATGCAGATTTTCAACTGCAGGAAGGGTTGGCACCCCAAGCCCCTGCCTCACATTGTTTAAGGGTCAACCGTATGGAAGAATTTAAAGTACTTAAAATGTTTACCATATAATTAGGTCTATTTCTGTTGAAAGTGACAGAAAACTAATTTGAATCGATTTATACCAAAAAAAGGATTGCAAAGCAGTCAAAAAGCTTTTGAGGGTAGTTTTGAATAGACATGGATTCAAATTCTGTCATCAAGACTTGATTTCTCTCTACATCATGGTTCTGTCTTCCTCTCTGCTGCCTTCACACTCATGTTCTACAAGATACTGATAATAAATCTGCACAATGAAACACTAAGTGTACTTGGAATGCTCTTTAGACTCACTTAAAGGAGGTTTTAAAAGCAACCCTTACCCAAACCCAGCTCCCCAGATTCAGTCTTAATTGGTATGCAGTAGAACCCCCATATACATTTTTTTTTTTTTTTTTTTTTTTTGCGGTACGCGGGCCTCTCACTGTTGTGGCCTCTCCCGTTGTGGAGCACAGGCTCCGGACGCGCAGGCTCAACAGCCATGGCTCACAGGCCCAGCCACTCCGTGGCATGTGGGATCTTCCCGGACCGGGGCACGAACCCGCATCCCCTGAATCGGCAGGCGGACTCTCAACCACTGCGCCACCAGGGAAGCCCCTCATATACATATTTTTAAAAGCTCCTCAAGTGTTTGTTAACACAGAGAGCACTCCCCTCCCTTAACAGAGAAACAAAATTATTGGGTGCAGGTCTCACTAGCCCCTTTTGAATCAGGACCCCATCCTGGAACAGATCTTGTTAGGTCACCCTGAAGTCTTTAGGCCAAACAGAGATGGTCAGTCAGAGCCTACCGATTAGCTAGTGACTGGGGCAACTTCATCCAAACCACATGTGGATACACTGTTATGGAGTGTGTTACTTAAGAAAAATTAGGGTAATATTTTTCTAGAATGATGACAGAATTCCTGATAGCAAAAGTAACAGATATTGCCAAACACTGAATTGAATATGTAGTGGTTTTTTGTTTGTTTGTTTTGCTGAATACTAAATCATGATGTCAGTCCACTATTCAATTCAGCAATAAATAATTCCTGTTAGTAAAAGTCTCTTTCCTATAGATTTTCCAGATTATATAAATATTTCTTAAACCCACATCTATTCATAAAATTGGACTAGGTTCCAAAATGGATAAAAAATATGTATGATGTTACCCATTCTTTAAAAATGTTTACTCATTTTGGAAGGAGTTTATACAGCATCCCGACTATTACAGAATTAAAAGATTGCATAAGGTAAAGTATGAAATTAAATTTGTTTCCAGAACTGTATGATACTCAAATTCTATGGTGATCAAGAATCACAGATACAGTGTTGGATAGTATTATCTTGGAAGGTATACAAGAAACATGAAGAAATAGATTGGCCTAAAAGGGAAATAGAATTTACATATTACAGAAAATATATTTAACAAAATCTGTGTCCTAGGATCTAGTGGGAGGCTAGGACGAGGAGAGAGTAAACAGGGAGCGTTTCTTTTCAAGATTTTCACTCTAAATACCTATTTGCCCTTGGGCAAAGCACCTAGCTTATGGTTGACATCCTTTCCTCTAAAATGTGAGGATTGGCTTACAAAAATTTTAAGCTCTAACATATTTAGCTTTTTAAAAAAATAGACTATTTTTAGAGTAGTTTTAGGTTCATAGCAAGATTGAACAAAAAGTATAGAGATTTCCCATATACCCCCTTCCACTGCACAGGCTATGTAATATAGTCATGAGAAACCACTAGGCAAACCCAAATCTAGGAAAAGTCTAAAGTATAACTGAGCAGGGTGAATGAAAAATATGAAGGTTATAAAAGACAGGAAAGACTGAGGAACAGTCTAAGGAGGAAGCTATGCCTCCTCTACTAGCAATATCTGGCACCAGAGTAGTTTATTTGTTAAAATCAATGAACCTACTTTGACACATCATTATCTAAAGTTTAAATGAAAGATCAGTGATTGTGTTGCACATTCTATAGTTTTAGACAAATGTGTAATGAAATGTATCTACCATTTTAGTACCATTCAGAGTAGTTTTACTGCTCTAAAATTCTCTGTGATACACCTATTCATTCCTTCCGCCCCCAGCCCCTGACAACCACTGATCTTTTTACTTTCTCTGTCATTTTGCTTTTCCACGATGTCAGATAGTTGGAATTATACAGTACATAGCCTTTTCAGATTGGCTCCTTTTACTTAGTAATATGCATTTCAAGTTCTATATCTTTTCCTGGCTTGGTATTTTTTCTTAGCTCTGAATAACTCTTCTTGGTCTGGACGTACCGCAGTTTATCCATTCTTGCTGAAGGACATTTTGATTGATTAAAAGTTTTGGCAATTTTGAATAAAGCTGCTAAAATGTCCATGTGCAGGTTTTCAAGTGGACATCAGTTTTCAACTCATTTGGGTAAATACTAAGGAGTATGATTCAGTTTTGTAAGAAACAGCTTCTTTTTTTTTTTTTTTTGCAAACTCTCTTCTAAAGAGGCATTGCATTTTGCATTCCTACCAGCAGTGAATCTGGTGTAGTCAGTGTTTTGGATATTGGCCATTCCAGTAGGTGTGTAGGGGTATCTCATCCTTGTTTTAATTTGAAATTCCCTAATGACATGTGATGTAAAGCATATTTTCACATGTTTACTTGCCAACCATACATCTTTTTTAATGAGGTGTCTATAAAGAACTTTTGCCCATTTTTAAATAGGGTTTTTCATTTTCTTATAGTAGAGTTTTAAGAATTCTTTGTTTATTTTGGATAACAGTCTATTACACATGTCTTTTGCAAATATTTTCTCCCAGTTTGTGGCTTGTCTTGTCATCCTCTTGACAGTATTTTTCAAGAGTAGAAGTTTTTAATTTTAATGAAATCCAGCTTATCAAATATTTCTTTCATAGATCATGAATTTAGTGTTTTATCTAAAAAGTCATCTTTATTCACAGGGTCATTTAAGTTTTCTCCTACATTTTCTTCTAGTTTTATAGTTTTGCATTTTACAATTAGGTCTGTTATCTATTTTGTGTTAATTTTGTCAAGTGTGTAATGTCTGTGCCTAGATTCATTCATTTTTCTCTTGGATGTCCAGTTTGTTGAAAGGATTATCTTTTCTCCATTGTATTGCCTTTGCTCCCATGTCCAAGATTAGTTGACAATATTTTTGTGGGTTGCTTCTTTTTTAGATTAGTATTTATTTTATGCAAATGTTAAAATACATGAAAAAATATGGTTCTTATATTCAAGGTATAAAGCATTTTTCTTCTAGGAATTGGAGTTGTAGCAAGTGAACAAATAGAAAATTCTTGTTGATTGAATATAAATCTAATACATTTAAATTTTCTTAAGAAATCACTTCAGTATATGTAGACACCCTCCTAGAGATTACAAATATAGAAGAATGTCAGGGGGGAAAAACCCTATCAATTTCTTTTCCATTTTTAGATCATGGTTATGATATTATCAATAATAGACAAGTTACTATGTCACCATACTATCAAAGAAGAAAAGCATTTAATCACTTCACTGAGATTCTTATACCTGCTTAATCACTATGCTATTCTATCACATTGTAAGCATGTATGAGCATATATTAAGAGCAAAACAGCAAAATAAAACATTCACAATATGTCAAATATTTTGCAAAGAAAGTGAAAAGCAAGATACTCATTTACTTCTTTAGAAATGCTAATTAATGATGAACAGTGCTGCAGAAGGAGTTACCTAAGAGCAAACCCACTCACATCAACAGCTTTGTGGGTTAGGAAAATGGCATTGTTCCAAAAAATCTTTTATATGAGCATTTAAAAAATACGCAGCAAATACCAGTCTTAATTGGAAATATCAAAAAGAAACTCTGAAACCCAGAGGATGGAAACAAAGCAAGAGACTGGAAATGATAAAAAAAGAAACACAGTCACTTCAAAAATAAATTCCCTTAGGAAAAAGGTTGAAATTACAGTGTCGTTGATAGAGAAATCTCAATGGATAGTTTCTAATTTACATCTGAAAATAATATTTTCTGATCACAGATGTCTAAAATTTTAACAATAACTTCAAAGTTCAAAATCATGGCAATAAAAGCAAAAAAGCAAATATTAAGTGGTGCTGATTTGTTTTCAGATTTATAAGACAAAGTGTGGCCAAGAAAACTTTATTTTTGCATGAAAGAATTAAATGACTAATTAAATTAAATTATGGAAGAGTGAAAGTATGTATGGGTGTTATTTAGGAGTACACCCTCAGATTTGGAACTATTTACAGCTCTATTGCTATTTTTTATTTTTTTTAATATTTAGGAGATATACAGCTTCTGAGCAGCCACTTCTGTATATTCCAACCTGCTATACTTAAAATAATGCTATGTGCTGTCACTGAAGTACAGATAAACAAGCCAGTATTATTTATTGAAAAAACAATAATTATTGATGGATTTGAAAATCATGGAAATCTTTCATCCCAGTTCAGCTGTCTCAATTCATCATTTCAGGAAACTGAAAATTAGAAAGGTGAATTGACTTGCCTAAATTTGTGTTAGAAAGCTAGTGAAGTCACAACTTCATCTTAAATATATTATAGATGATTCCATTTTATCATCTAATTTTTGTTACAAATATTACTTTGTGAGATTCTTGTTGAAAATATGAACACTTGTTTTTTTCCTGGAAGCAATGCTGGGCACGACAATATGCTCTATGACCAGATTACCCAAAGCTTGTATGAGCTATAATATGCTTGTTCAAGGCTGAAGTCTCGGTCCTTATGGTCAAAGTCCCTTCTGTACAGAAAGGAAAAGGCATATATTTTCCCTTTTCTATTTTCTTAGGATTTGTATTCTGTATTTGGGTTAGCAGGACTCCTTTATTTTACATATTTCCCCTTAAGCACAATGGTAGAGGAGTATGGATTCCTTTCCCCCTTTTGGCCATACTTCCTCTCATATTTTTATTTCCCCCTCTCTAGACTGTTGGGGATTTCATGGGCTTTCTTTAAGCTCTTGTTTTAATTATTTTTATTTCCACCAATTATACTGAGATTGACTTTTAAAGACAATCAGCTAAGTTGACAGAGAAATGAACTTAATGCTCTGTCCCCACGTTATCCCAATACATTCCAGGATATGTATTGAATTAAAATATGAGTATAATGCCAAAGGAGCTCTTTCTATACCTGTAACAAAAATGTATAACAAATAGAAAGATTCTGGCTTTTTAAATTGCAGAATTATTTTCAATGGACAGGTTTATCATAAACCACCTAAAAAATACTGGCCATTTCTTTAGTTCCATATTGCTTGGCCCTTAGCATCTCAACCTGAGGTCCTGGTTAAGATGAACAACATCACAGATGGACTTCAAGACTCTTTCATTGTGCTGGGATAGTGGTTTCTTTGCAGGGGAGCTGGACTACCCCACTAAGACTCTTCAAAAGTAGTAAATGAACTGGTTTGTTCACTTGAAGCCAGACTGTTTCCAGCTGATAAGTTTTATTGCTCTCTTTTAGTCAATGCAAAAGCCCTGAAGGGGAATTGCTGTAGTCTCTTTTTTTAGACCCTAAGCCTGCTCTGCAAAGCTCTGAGAAGACTAAGCAAATTAAAAGACTTGTGGAGTGATTTTAAAGTGAAAGCAAAATGGTTTAGGGTAACATAAATAATGCATTATGTAACCAGGAAAAAAAATGATGGACTCAATCAAGCTCTATGAAAAAGACAAAAGTATTCCCTCAGAAGCAAACAACTTGAGCTAAATATAAGAAACAATAGATGACAATCGTTATAGCGCATTTAAATTTGTTTTATTGCTCTAACTAAAATTTTGTAATAACATTGTTATTTTTCACAAATAAAACTTAAAATATCATACCTTTTTTGTTCAGTCGAAATGAACAGTCCTTTTAAACTTGTAGTGCAGAATTTGATCATTTTGTACTAGAAATGATGTTACTGCAACATGGCATTCCAAGTCATCTGCAATTATATGAATTATTCCAGTGGCATTTAAGATAGAAACAGCTATTTGTAAGACTGATGAATACTAAGTAAATAGTTGTTTCCTTATTACTTTAAATTATGAGTTTTTAAATATTCAGAACTATGTTTATCAAATAAAGGAGGGAAATCAAGGTTATATCAATATTTAAAAGTCACCTAAACAGACTATGAGATTCTAAATATAAAACTATTTCAGTTTCTCTAGTTATCTCTCAGAATAAATATCACAAAGTATACTTTTTCAAATACAGCATTTTACTATGCTGTTGGTTTTTAGAAATTTGAAGCAGGGATGACAGTAATAGTAGCCTATTTCCCCATACATTATATAAAAGGTGTCCAATTTGGTGATTCCCTTTTCTCTCCAAGACATCTCATCATACAAAAAGTAATAAGTAAGTCTCCACAAAATTAACTGAGTGGTATGTAGATACACTCTAGAAAGAAGTGGAATTTGAAGGCCTGGGAAGACATTATCTGAGTTCTTACAGGGAACAAAGAAGGGAAATATAAAAAGGAACAAGTGTTGACTTTGTGGAGTAATTGATGGGGAGAAGAAAACTGTAAGAATGTAACAAAGAAAGAATGCAACCAAATTGTTCTTTATCTCTGAATGAAGGAGAGGGTAATGAATGAGAGCACAGATATAAACAACAGTTGAAGAGCTGGCTAAGATGAAAGCATATTGGAGCTTGAGTATCAAAAAGGCTGTAATGAGAAACAGACGTTTTATTTAAGTAATTGTTTCCATGGGAAGCAACAGCCTTCACAAGAATGTTGCAGCCTGAGGAGGGAGCTAGAATAGATTCTCAAGTTTCATGAATCACTTACATTTTTTAATCTTTGTCAAATGAAACATATTAATATATATGTCTTTTATTGGGGATAATAGTTTGAAAATGACTAATATGCTTTTATTTCTTGCCTTTTTAAGCATAGAATGTATACACTGATTTGCTAACGATATTTATATGACTACAAGGAAATTAGGATTGGCGTCAACAGGAAATAGAAGGTAAGTCTAAGATAATAACACTTTCTGGTATGTAAAGTGGGATTACAGAGCAAGACATCAGCATGTAAAACCAGGTACTTTGTAGAGAGATCATTTTTTCGTCTTTCAGATTGTTTTCTTCTCCATTTAAGTAAATAAAGTTTCAAAACAGGAGAGCTCAGTTCCTAGTGTTCTTGCATCATAGAGAACAATCTCTTATATCTATGACAGTTCATATGCTAATGCTCCAGGCAAGAAGGGCTAGGAGAACAGGTAGCTTTAAGGTGGCTGAAACACAGCATCCCAGAGGACAGAGATCATGTGCCTAAAAACTTTCCACATTGCTTCTTCCAATCACATGGGTACATTCTTAAATGAAGAAGCAGGAGTCATGAAAGGATGAGAGACTGATAATTTTATCCAAGAGGAACAGAAATTCATGTGTGAAGGATTGAATAAGACTGAATTGTAAACCAGACTGTGCCTGTATGTTGGAATTTGTGTGTTGTTCTTGAAAAAGCTCCAGGTAGCTCAGCAACAGTTACAATTCCTATATATACAAGTTGTAGTATGAGTTAAAATTTGTGACTCTGCTATATGTGCATATGGTTTCTAAGATATGTGTGGAGACTGCATTAATTGAGTAAAATAGATGTTCCCAGATTTAACACATAGAAAAGAAATAAGTTCTACATCTTTACATCAGCAATGGGAAGGATAGACATCATAACCTAAAAAGAGAATCCTCAGCACAGGGAACTTTACTCAAGGCTCTGTGGTGACCTAAATGGGAAGGAAATCTTAAAAAGAATGGATATATGTATATGTAAAACTGATTCACTTTGCTGTACAGCAGAAACTAACACAACATTGTAAAGCAACTATACATCAATAAAAATAAATAAATAAATAAAATAAAAAGAGAATCCTCAAATGTTAAGTGATGTAAATGGTTATAATACCATAAATTTTCTTGGGCTGTAAATCATAAATTATACATCTTTTAGCATTTTTTTCAAGATTTTGATTTACATTATTTTCAAATACATTTTTCTTCTCTTACATTTCTTTCACATTTTTACCATGATCTGATATTCTCTTGTCTACTGCTAAACTATATTTAATATCTGTTTTGCAATATATGCCATATCCTCAGGTGTTTTGCACAGCTTTTATGCTATTAGTTGTGTTTCCCAAAGTGTCTTGATAAAAAGAGTCCTTGGTGAACCCCAGATGTAATGAATTATACCAACAGGGAAAGGGGCCAGATATCGGTTTTATTATTCCATAGTTATTATTAATAATAGTAGTAGTAGTATTGTAAATAAGTACCCTTTGTGATTCTTGTCATTAGATAAATCTTGGGACATTCTCAACTAAAAGAAAAATGCAAGAGAAATACATCAATTAATTTCTTCCTAAATAGCCCTCATGTGCTGATCAATTCAGCACTTTTAACATGAAAGCTTTTAAAATGATTCTTAATTTTTCTGGATAAAGAGAGGAGTGAGGTTAGCTGCCTATGTTCCTTAAGGCCCTCCCATGGATTGCATGTGACTGGCGATGCTTGCTGGGGTAGTTATGGGGTTTGGATTAAGCTTGATGGCTTGGGATCCATACTGATGTCAGTTTAGAGGTGGAAAGTTGTTAAGAGTCAGCTGTTGAGAAAAATTCCAAAGTGCCTTGAAAAGAATCAAGTATCTTCCTAGCAGAGCCAGTCTGTGTCTTACCCCTTCTTGATGTTCTGGTCCCTTGCCCTTTCATGAGAAATATGTGTGATGTCTGTAAGCACTGATTCATTCTTCTTCATTTGGGTTTGTCCATTGATCTTATAAACATCATTAATAAGCTGAGGGAGCTGAGATATATTTCAGAGCATTACTATATAATACATAGATCTACCCTGGACTTGGTTATGTAATGTCTTTTGGAATACAGGCACTGAGACGTGGAGGTGAAGTCATCTTACAAAAGGACCTCATTGCATCTGTAACTAAACTACTTTAGATGGAAGCAATCGTTTATATTTTATTCTGAAATTCACTTTAAGGAAAATTATCCATTACCAGGCCTCCAGTAAATTTCTCAACACTTTTTAACTTTACTACATAATCTTTTTGTTTTTAGTCAGTGTTCTAAGCATTGACTATGCCATTTAAGTTAATGATGATTGAATAAAATCATTAACACTTTGCCCTGGCTTATATGGACTAAATTTTCTTCTCTGATGATGCTCACTCCTGGAAGAATGGAGAAGCAACAGTGGTAGTACAGAAGAGTGTGCAGCTCTATGCTGTTTATAGACTGTTACCCTGTCTAAGGGAGACTATAAATTCCTTTGTTATACGCAAGCCTTTATAAAATGTAAAATCATGCTTCTACTACTTAAGAAATTTCAACTTGTAGAAAAAGTTTAGAAGTCAGAATATCCTGTTATGGAGTTTGTATTTAAATTGGGAGCTTAGGGAGAAATGTTCTTCAATATCATAGATCATTTTATATGTTTTATGATTATGTTGTCTACTCTTTATATAATAATATAAACAAGACAATACTGAATCATTCACTAAATAATATAACTAACACTTGATATAGTACTTACTATGAATGGAAGGCATTTTCTCTATATTCCTTAACATTACATTTTCACAAGAAAGTTGTGTCATTCTTATCACTGTCTCAACACCTCTGTGATGTCTAGTCTATACCATCACCAAAAACATCAAATTGCAAACTGGGAAATCTACCAGACTTCCACTGCCTTCTTCACTGTACCATCTAAAGATGCTTTGAGCCCACTGTCTAAAAATCTTGACTGGCTGCCCTGTGAACTCAGAAACTGGGTTTACAGTCCTCTTCAATCACTGATCTTGGCTTTTCTTTTTATGTTCCTAGTAATCGCCTTCATTAAACGTCTGATTGTTTGCAATGTCCAGAAAATATCCTCTACTACAAAGATTCATCAGATGGTTCAAGTAGTTCTTCGCAATAGAAATCTGAAAAGACTACATCAATATGCTTTCCTAAGGAGGCCCAAGGTGGCAATTTTCTGTGTCAGATCTATGATGAGAAAAGCCCTCCCTTTAAGCTGAGCCACCCTATTAATCTATTCATGGATCACACAATGATTTTAATGTTAGTAATGCTCTGACTATCAAGTTCCATCCATTTGTTAAGACATATTTTTGTAAATAATATGTATTCCTCAGTTTTAGAACAGTAAATAAAAATTACAGTTTTAGGGCTTCCCTGGTGGCGCAGTGGTTGAGAGTTCACCTGCCAATGCAGAGGACACGGGTTCGTGCCCCGGTCCGGGAAGATCCCACACGCCGCGGAGTGGCTAGGCCCGTGAGCCATGGCCGCTGAGCCTGCGCTCTGCAACGGGAGAGGCCACAACAGTGAGAGGCCCGTGTACCGCAAAAAAAAAAATAAATAAAAATTAAATGAAAATTACAGTTTTAAATTATTCGTAAAAAGAGAAGCGTCTTTTCAATGTTCACAGCAACAGTGCTTCTTGTTTTAAGTAAAAAAAGAAAAAATCGAAGCGCATCTCATGTCTAGTAACCTCCCTTGGGTAAAGAAAAATATTTACTGTTATACAACAAATTCAGATATTAAAAAACAAACAAACAACTACCTTTCAGGTCTTAATTTGATGTAAATATCCCAGAAGTTGATACCTCACACAAACTAATAATTGTATGAACATACTTTTGGAAGGATACGCCAAGGTTTACCCCTTTAACGTATCTTCATATTGTTTATTCAGATGTGAAGCATTACTTATCTAACTAATGATGTATAAAACTTGAGAAGCTTCAGTGTATCCTCTGGGCTAATTTGTAGACAAACATAGCTCTCAACTGTTAACTCTTTTCCCCTGACTTATTCTGTATATGATTATCTTAATCCCTACCCTCATTCTTTCTAGTAATCAAAACTAATCTTGTATCACAGGGAGATCAGCTTGGTGCTTTGTGTCCACCTAGAGGGGTGGGATAGGGAGGGCGGGAGGGAGTCGCAAGAGGGATGAGATATGGGGATGTATCTATATGTATAGCTGATTCACTTTGTTATACTGCAGAAACTAACACACCATTGTAAAGCAATTATACTCCAATAAAGAAGTAAAAGAAATTTTTTTTTTAGGGACATAGTAAAAAAGTAAAACAAAACAAAACAAAAACTAATCGTACTTTTTTCTCCCCAATCTGGAAATAATTTATTGGATGTCCTTCAAAAAATTTCTATACCTGGAAAATCGTATGGACTTAGAGGTTGAAGCTTCTGATCTGGAGGTATATATATATTATTTTCATCTCAGAAGAGTTTTGAGTTGCTACAGAAAATGTCTATGTTCTGTGAATGTGATTAACTAATAAACTAATGGAACAGGAGTGATTATGTCAGAACACCTTAGTCCTATCTCAAGCTTTTTCCTGATCAAACAATATGGCCTCTCTGTATCTCCAATACTATAGCAACATAAGCAACCCTATATAGTACTGTATTTTCCAAATATTAGAAAAAACGTTAGGGTGATTTTAATTCAGTAACTTCTGGATATGTGTTGATGTTTAAAATTCATTTCTATGCTCATACTTAATAACTGGTTAGATCCTGTGATAGTAAATCTTTCCATAGGAGAGTGACAAAGGATGAAGGTAGCAGGTGTGAGCTTCTTTCAATTTGGATTTGATTGTTACTGAAGCTATTTAAGAATCAAGAAACTGAATTTTATATCTGTGTGCCTTCTGTATATAATGAAGCAAATTATTCTAAAAATAACTGAACTGACATTTCTGCCGTAATACCATCAAACCTGATTGTCATAATCTTTGAAAAGAGAAGGTTGAAGTTTAAATGATGATTTCTTACTTATAGTACAGTAATTTAGCAGAGACTGGAAATTACTTTGTAGGATTAGAATAGATGTTAATCAAATCCAAACAAGATGTGAGAAAATAATTGGAGTTTAGGGTACAGGTTTAATTAAGGGGTGCTTAAGAACTTGCATAACCCATTTATTTATGTAGAAAATACACATAATAACCTTTAAGGAAGTTTTGATAGCAAATGTTTGACATTCAGAAAAAATTGTGGGTATTCCAGACACACTCAACAATCACATAACAAAAAAAAAGGTATTATATTTATGTCTTTTCAAAGGTGGAACATAATAGGAGGTAATGTATACCTGAAGCTAATGATGCAAGTTAAATATCTACAAAAGCATAGATTGAAAAGCAAAGTGTGGTCAGTAGACAAGTTGGTTGTGAATAATAGCTGGTCCTTATTTAAAAGACAGAATTGAGTTTCATCAAAATACTTATGATTGGAGTCTGGGATATGGATCTAATTTTTCCAGGGCCCCAGATGGTTCCTATGAACACTAAAAATTGAGAATCACAGATGAAAGAGGTAGCAAACATTTGAAGTTATCCCTCTATGAGTCCAAGTTATGTCTGTTATATAGTAGGTATTCAAACTTTGGTCAATTTCTTATTCAAAAGTAAAACGGAAACAACAATATGGATTTTTATCTATCTTATAGGGATTTTTGAAGAACAAAGAGAATATTCATTTAAATTTTTTACCTGACATACAATAATATTTGTTGTTTCAACATTTTTTTTAAAGATTGCAGATGGGATACAATAAACATATTTGAACCAGAAAGATATTTGTGGTATGAGTAACTTCTTCAAAAATCTAGTGTTTGGTGTCACTGTTACTATAATCTTGGATGTTTTGTTGGTAAAAAACAATTTGATGTTTTCTAATATCTTTACAACATCTTTCAACTGTCACCATTCCAATAACACCCTAATGATTTTGATTCATTAGTAAATGATGAGCCCAGAAATTAGAAATAATTATCCCATATATGTCCCCAAATAATAAATTATTTATTGACTTGATCATTTTACTGGACTTTTCCCTGACATGTAAGAACTAGGTCAGAACATTTTAACTCTTAGAATAAGAAACTATTCTCTGGAGCAGGTTTTTTTTTTTTCCCAAAATTCTGTGCATGTTATTTCCAAAAGCAAATGTAGATATTACAGTAACAATAAACAAAAAGCAAGCACCATATATTTGAATGAACTATCATTTAGTGCATACAGATAAATCATTAAAGTACAAGTCAAGGAGCAAAACTGGACTGACAACCTACACAGTAGTCAGAGTATAAGTGGACAAATTCATATTTTAGATATTATTGGTGCAAACATTAAAGAATAATACATTTAAGGCATTCTAAAAATTTGCCTTTATATTTAAAAAGAGCAAATAATTTAACTGATAGTAGAATACATTAAACAATAGGGAAAAGCATGAAATAATTCTAATAGAAATTATCATTTATCTATTGTTATAGCAATGCTTCCTTTACTTTTAAACCTTTGGTTGTGATATGTGTACATATGCATTTTTTAAATTTATTCATTTAATAACACATCTTTTCAGTCACTTTCCAAGTGCTTTAAAAATATTAACTCATTTGGTCCTCATTAAAGTACTTAAATAATAAGAATAATCCCAACTTCTCTGATCAGTAGTATAAATTGTGATTTGTTATTTCAGTTAAGGAAGTTACCCATTAGATATGAAACTTGCCTCCTCAACAAAATAAACAGTGATATTAATTTCTGTCCTTCAGGAATAATGTTATCACTATTGCTTACCACACCCTTTATTTTACCATTACTAATATGAGTATATTGATTTCATCACAGATGCAAGCTAATTTTGAACAATAATAATAATTTTTCATGGGGGCATTGGTGTGTCTTCTATGACAACATAAATGTATTAATAATTTGATTCTTACTTTCACCCAGACACACACCCAGACACACACACACACACACACACAAACACATACTTTCACTTATATCTTAAAACAAACCAATAAACTCTGTATTTTTTTGTATTATAGACAAGAAACTAAGGTTTAGAGAAGATATTAACTAACATCTCCAAAGTCACACATATTAAGTACTTCTAAGTCAAAAATTATTGATTTAAATCATATTTTTCATCCATTATAACACATTTGACATTTCAATATATTGGGAAAAGACTTAGAATTTTAATTTAATTAGTAATGTATAAAGAAGGACAAAAAGTGAATAAGCCCAAATATTTGAAAATTAAGAAACACAGCTCTAAATAATGCACGCATCTAAGAATAAAACTCAAGGGAATTTAAAAAATCCAAACTGTTACAAAAATATAATATGTTACTAATGCTAACAAAAATACAACTGTTGGGGAAATACAAAGAAAACCTCCTCCCAAAATCTCCAGAAAACTTCCCCACAAAGACAGAAAAAAAAGAAAACAGTTTTAATATTGAATAAACATTAATCCAAAATATGATGCTCATCCCAGGTGATCCGCTATTGCAAAGACATTGCAAAGACAATGAAATACCACCTCTTTATATAGCCAAGCATATACAAACCATTCTATACATATTCTCAAGTAAGAGGGCTTGACAGCACTGTTTGTCACATATAGTTCACCCTGGATTCACCTGGTAATTAAGGTGATTATCTTTGTTAGTTAATTGGTTTTATCCAAAAGGAAAAATAAATGTCTCATATCTCTGTGACAGGATATTGTTTCTCAACTTGGTGCAAGGTGCCAACCAAAGTGTCTCCTACACTCCCACAGATAGTGAGAGATAAGGCACTATCTTCTTGAATGATCTGCATTATTGATTTCTTCTCGTACTTGTTCTTCGTATCACATACAATTACATATATATGATGCTTAAAATACATTATATATATGGCAATAAATTTTATGGCAATGAATTCAACTTACATTAAATGAACAAATCTTATAAAAAATACAACTTATCAGAACTGACCTAAGATGCCACATAAAAATTTTTCTAGGGGGAGATTTGTTCAAGATGGCAGAGTAGAAAGACATGTGCTCACTCCCTCTTGCGACAGCACTGGAATCACAACTAACTGCTGAACAATCATCGAGAGGAAGACATTGGAACTCACTGAAAAAGATACCCCACATCCAAAGACAAAGGAGAAGCCACAACAAGACAGTAGGAGGTGCACAATCATGATAAAATCAAATCCCATAACCGCTGGGTGAGTGACTCACAAACTGGAGAACAATTATACCACAGAAGTCCACACACTGGAGTGAAGGTTTTGAGCCCGACATAAGTCTTCCCAACCTGTGGGTCCAGCAAAAGGAGGAGTAATTCCCAGAGAATCAGACTTTGAAGGCTAGTGGGATTTGATTGCAGGACTTTTACAAGACTGGGGGAAACAGAATCTCCACTCTTGGAGGGCACACACAGAGTAGTGTGTGCTTCAGGACCCAGGGGGAAGGAGCAGTGACCCCAAAGGAGACTGAACCAGACCTACCTGTTAGCATTGGAGGGTCTCCTCAGAGGCAGGGGGTGGCTGTGGCTTACCACGGGGACAAAGACACTGTAAGCAGAAGTTCTGGGAAGTACTCCTTGGCACGAGCTCTCCCCGAATCTTCCATTAGCCCCTCCAAAGAGCCTGTAGCCTCCAGTGCTGGGTCACTTTAGGCCAAACAACAACAGGTAGGGAACTCAGTGCCACCCATGAGCAGACAAGTGGATTAAACTTTTACTGAGCTCTGCCCACCAGAGCAACACCCAGCTCTACCCACCACCAGTCCCTCCCATCAGGAAGCTTGCACAAGCCTCTTAGATAGGTTCATCCACCAGAGGGCAGAAAGCAGAAACAAGAAGAACTACAATCCTGTAGCCTGTGGAACGAAAACCACATTCACAGAAAGATATGAAAAGGCAGAGGACTATGTAACAGATGAAGGAACAACATAAAACCCCAGAAAAACAACTAAATGAAGTGGAGATAACCAACCTTCCAGAAAAAGAATTCAGAATAATGACAGTGAAGATGATCCAGGACCTTGGAAAAAGAATTGAAGCAAAGATCGAGAAGATGCAAGAAATGTTTAACAAAGACCTAGAAGAATTAAAGAACAAACATACAGAGATGAACAACACAATAACTGAAATGAAAAATACACTAGAAGGAAACAATATCAGAATAACTGAGGCAGAAGAATGGATAAGTGACCTGGAAGACAGACTGGTGGAATTCACTGCTGCAGAACAGAATAAAGAAAAAAGAATGAAAAGAAATGTAGACAGCCTAAGAGACCTCTGGGACAACATTAAATGCACCAACAATCACATTATAGGGGTCCCAGAAGGAGAAGAGAGGGAGAAAGGACACAAGAAAATATTTGAAGAGATTATCGTTGAAAAATTCCCTAATATATGAAAGGAAATAGCCACCCAAGTCCAGGAAGTGCAGAGAGTCCCAGGCAGAATAAACCCAAGGAGAAACATGGCAAGGCACATAGTAATCAAACTGACAAAAATTAAAGACAAAGAAAAATTATTAAAAGCAACAAGGGAAAATCGACAAATAACATACAAGGGAACTCCCATAAGTGTAACGGCTGATTTCTAAGCAGACACTCTACAAGCCAGAAGGAAGTGGCAAGATATATTTAAAGTAATGCAAGGGAAGTACCTACAATGAAGATTACTCTACTTGGCAAGGATCTCATTGAGATTCGACGGAGAAATTGAAAGCTTTACAGACAAGCAAAAGCTAAGAGAATTCAGCACCACAAAACCAACTCTACAACAAATGCTAAAGGAACTTCTCTAAGTGGGAAACACAAGAGAAGAAAAGGACCTACAATAACAAACCCCTAACAATTAAGAAAATGGTAATATGAACATACATATCGATAATTACCTTAAATGTGAATGGATTAAATGCTCCAACCAAAAGACACAGGCTCACTGAATGGATAAAAAAACAAGATCCATATATATGCTGTCTACAAGAGACCCACTTCAGACCTAGGGACACATACAGACTGAAAGTGAGGGGATCGAAAAAAATATTCCATGAAATTGGAGATCAAAAGAAAGCTGGAGTAGCAATACTCATATCAGATAAAACAGACATTAAAATAAAGAATTTTACAATAGACAAGGAAGGACACTACATCATGGTTAAAGGATCAATCCAAGAAGAAGATATAATAATTATACATATATATGAACCCAACATAGGAGCACCTCAATACATAAGGCAAATGCTAACAGCTGTAAAAGAGGAAATCAACAGTAAGACAATAATAGTGGGGGACTTTAACACCTCACTTACACCAATGGACAGATAATACAAACAGAAAATTAATAAGGAAACACAAGCTTTAAATGACACAATAGAACAGATAGATTTCAGTGATATTTATAGGACACTCTATCTGAAAACAGCAGATTACACTTTCATCTCAAGTGCACAAGGAACATTCTCCAGGATAGATCACATCTTGGGTCACAAATCAAGTCTCAGTATATTTAAGAAAACTGAAATCATATCGAGCACCTTTTCTGACAAAAATGCTATGAGATTACAAATCAATTACAGGGAAAAAACTGTAAAAAACACAAACACATGGAAGCTAAACAATACGTTACTAAATAACCAAGAGACCATTGAAGAAATCAGAGGAAATCAGAAAGTACCTAGAGATAAATGACAATGAAAATACGATGATCCAAAACGTATGAGATGCAGCAAAAGCACTTCTAAGACGGAAGATTATAGCACTATGATCCTACCTCAAGAAACAAGAAAAATCTCAAATAAACAATCTAACCTTACACCTAAAGGAGCTAGAGAAAGAAGAACAAACAAAACCCAAAGTCAGTAGAAGGAAAGAAATCATAAAGATCAGAGCAGAAATAAATGAAATAGAAAAAAAGAAAACAATAGCAAAGATCAATAAAGCTAAAACGTGGTTTATCTTCTAGCTAAAACCTAGAAGATAAACAAAACTGATAAACCTTTAGCCAGACTCATCAAGAAAAAGAGGGAGAGGACTCAAATCAATAAAATTAGAAATGAAAAAGGAGAAGTTTCAAAGGATACCACAAAAATACAAAGCATCCTAAGAGACTACTACAAGCAACTCTGTGCCAATAAAATGGACAACCTGGAAGAAATGGATGAATTCTTAGAAAGGTATAACCTTCCAAGACTGAACCAGGAAGAAATAGAAAGTATGAACAGACCAATCACAAGTAATGAAATTGAAACTGTGATTTAAAATCTTCCAACAGGGCTTCCCTGGTGGCGCAGTGGATGAGAGTCCACCTGCCGATGCAGGGGACATGGGTTTGTGCACCGGTCTGGGAAGATCCCACATGCCGTGGAGCGGCTGGGCCCATGAGCCATGGCTGCTGAGCCTGCGCGTCTGGAGCCTGTGCTCAGCAACGGGAGAGGCCACAGCAGTGAGAGGCCCACATACAGCAAAAAAAAAAAAAAAAATCTTCCAACAAACAAAAGTCCAGGACCAGATGGCTTCAGAGGTGAATTCTATCAAACATTTTGAGAAGAGCTAACACCCATTCTTCTCAAACTCTTCTAAAAAATTGTAGAGGAAGGAACACTCCCAAACTCATTCTACGAGGCCACCATCACCCTGATACCAAAACCAGACAAAGATACTACAAGAAAATTACACACCAATCTCACTGATGATATAGATGCAACAATCCTCAACAAAATACTAGCAAACAGAATCCAGCAACACATTAAAAGGATCATACACCATGATCAAGTGGGATTTATCCCAGGGATGCATCAATTCTTCAATGTATTCAAATCAATCAATATGATACATCATATAACAAACTGAAGTAAATAAACCATATGATCATCTCAATAGATGCAGAAAAAGCTTTTGACAAAATTCAACACCGATTTATGATAAAAACTCTCCAGAAAGTGGGCATAGAGAGAAACTACTTCAACATAATAAAGGCCATATATGACAAACCCACAGCAAACATCATTCTCAATGGTGAAAAACTGAAAGCATTTCCTCTAAGATCAGGAACAAGACAAGGATGTCCACTCTCGCCACTATTATTCAAAATAGTTTTGGAAGTCCTAGCCATGGTAATCAGAGTAGGAAAAGAAATAAAAGGAATACAAATTGGAAAAGAAGAAGTATAACTTTCACTGTTTGCCAATGACATGATACTATACATAGATAATCCTAAAGATGCCACCAGAAAATTATTAGAGCTAATCAATGAATTTGGTAAAGTTGTAGGATACAAAATTACTGCACAGAAATTTCTTGCATTCCTATACAGTAACAATGAAAGATCAGAAGGAGAATTTAAGGAAACAATCCCATTCACCATTGCAATGAAAAGAATAAAATACCTAGGAATAAACCTACCTAAGGAGGTAAAAGATCTGTATTCAGGAAACTATAAGACACTGATGAAAGAAATCAAAGATGACACAAACAGATGGAGATACATACCAAGAGATTCCAATTCTTAGATAGGAAGAATCAATACTGTGAAAATGAGTATACTACCCAAAGCAATCTACAGATGCAGTGCAATCCCTATCAAATTACCAATGGCATTTTTTACAGAACTAGAACAAAAAACCTTAAAATTTGTATGGCCACACAAAAGACCCCGAACAACCAAAGCAATCTTGAGGGAAAAGAACAGAGCTGGAGGAATCAGACTCCCTGACTTCAGACTGTACTACAAAGCTACAGTAATCAAGACAATATGGTACTGGCACAAAACCAGAAATATAGATCAAAGGAACAGGATAGAAAGTCCAGAGATAAACCCACGCATCTATGGTCGTCAACTAATCTATGACAAAGGAGGCAAGAATATACAATGGAGAAAAGACAGTCTCTTCAATAAGTGGTGCTGGGAAAACTGGACAGCTAGATGTAAATGAATGAAATTAGAACACTCCCTAACACCATACAGAAAAGTAAACTCAAAATGGATTAAAGGGGCTTCCCTGGTGGCGCAGTGGTTGAGAGTCCGCCTGCTGATGCAGGGGACACGGGTTTGTGCCCCGGTCTGGGAAGATCCCACATGCCGCGGAGCGGCTGGGCCCGTGAGCCATGGCCGCTGAGCCTGCACGTCCGGAGCCTGTGCTCTGCAACGGGAGAGGCCACAACAGAGAGAGGTCCGCATACCACAAAAAAAAAAAAAAAAAAATGGATTAAAGATCTAAATGTAAGGCCAGACACTATAAAACTCTTAACAGCAAAAGATAGGAAGAACACTCCTTGACAAAATCACAGCAAGATCTTTTTTGACCCACCTCCTAGAGTAATGGAAATAAAAACAAAAATAAATAAAGGTGACCTAATGAAACTTAAAAGCTTTTGCACAGCAAAGGAAACTATAAACAAGATGAAAAGACAACCCTCAGAATGGGAGAAAATATTTGCAAATGAGTCAAGGGACAAAGGATTAATCTCTAACATATATATTCAGCACATGCAGCTCAATATTAAAAAAATAAACAACCCAATCAAAATATGGGCAGAAGACCTAAATAGACATTTCTCCAAAGAAGACATACAGATGGCCAAGAGGCACATGAGAAGCTGCTCAACATCACTAATTATTAGAGAAATGCAAATCAAAACTACAATGAGGTATCACCTCACACTGGTCAGAATGGGCATCTTCAGAAAAATCTACAAACAACAAATGCTGGAAAGGGTGTGGAGAAAAGGGAACCCTCTTGCACTGTTGATGGGAATGTAAATTGATACAGCCACTGTGGAGAACAGTATGGAGGTTCCTTAAACTAAATATAGAACTACCATATGACCTAGCAATCCCACTGCTGGGCATATACCCAGACAAAACCATAATTTGAAAAGACACAGGCACCCCAATATTCATTGCAGCACTATTTACAATAGCCAGGTCATGGAAACAATATAAATGTCCATTGACAGATGAATGGATAAAGAAGATGTGGTATGTATATACAATGGAATATTACTCAGCCATAAAAAGGAATGAAACTGTGTCACTTGTAGAGATGTGGATGGACCTAGAGACTGTCATAGAGAGTGAAGTAAGTCAGAAAGAGAAAAACAAATATTATATATTAATGCATGTGGAATCTAGAAAAATGGTGCAGATGAACTGGTTTGCAAGGCAGACATAGAGACACAGATGTAGAGAACAAACTTATGGACACCAAGGGGGGAAACCGGGGCGGGCTGGAGGTGGTGGTGGGATGAATTGGGAGATTGAGATTGACATATATACTCTAATATGTATAAAATAGATACCTAATAAGAACTTGCTATATAAAAAAAATAAAAGAAAAATAAAAAATTTTTCTAGTCCCGTATCTATCAAAATACTGAATTCATTTTCAAAAGCTCTACCTTAAGCAAAATTCCAGAACACCAATCCTATACAGTTTTCAAAAGGAGAAAATGAAGAAACACATTCCAACTGATTTTATAAAGAAGAAAAACACATGGCCAGTTTAATAGATGCTTGAAAAGCATTTTTAAAAAGTCAACTACCAAAACTCTGAACATATTAGGATAGAGAATAGCTTCCTCAGTAGAGGGCAAATACAAAAACCAAACAAACAAAAAACAATGACAAAACAAGCCAACAAGAAAGAACAATGTGTGAACTTTGTACTCCCTGCGCTCCCCCCTGCAGATAGGAGATTGACTAGTTGAGTCTTGCTAAGTAAGCTCTTTCACAAAACTCCACTGAGTAGCACCGTCTGTGCCCTGGTATCCGCCACCTTCTGGGATGATCTTGTCTGCTAGTCTCAATGGCCACATCTGAGTTGGGGTTGTGCAGTTTTAACAGTGTCTGTCCTAGATTTGTTTTAAGGCCAAACAATCCTCCCTGCTTTCTGCATAAATTGGCCTGCGATGTTTAAATTTGGAAAGTGCCACCAAAATTGCCGCTGTGCATGGAGGGAAGCGAAGGCAATTCCTGAAGACTTATTTACATTATATATTATAAGTCATGGGAAAACACTACCCTCTCACAGGCACTTTTTTTCTCTGGAAACCAAGTTTCTACCTAAAGATCTGCCAAGACTACTTGTCTATTCACTGTCCAAAAATTTTCGTTCTGCTATTGGTAACAAAGGGTGTATGTTCCTCCTTATAGTTTAGGTACAAAATCAATAAAACTTGGTATGAACTTTTCATCTGTATTTGGAAATTCAATCTCTCTATATATGTAAATTAATTTTATCTCCTAAGTTGGGTTAAGTATCTTGAAAAATGCACATTTATTGGTAGTATTAAAATATCTAGGGCTTCCCTGGTGGTGCAGTGGTTGAGAGTCCACCTGCTGATGCAGGGGACACGGGTTCATGTCCCAGTCTGGGAAGATCCCACATGCCGCGGAGCGAGCGGCTGGGCCCGTGAGCCATGGCCGCTGAGCCTGCGCGTCCGGAGCCTGTGCTCCGCAACGGGAGAGGCCACAACAGTGAGGGGCCACGTACCGCAAAAAAAAAAAAAAAAAATCTAATAGAAGAAAACTTGAGATTCATTATATTAGCATGTGAGACTGAATAAACCAATGGACACTGGCCGGACCAAATATCAAAATAGAATTCTGACACACAAAACTCTCTCCCACTTTCTATAGCCCAGGAAGCCAAACCAAAACCCCTGCAGAACGGTAACAATAGGCCCCAAATGGTCAGGACTTATTATTAACTGCCCACTTTCCTAGTTATTTTTTTCCCTCTTTTTACTTTCACTTCCAACTTAGAACCAACCACAGAAAATCTAATATGCTCTAACTACTCACATAGGATACCTCACTTCCCCAGCTTCCCCATGACAACAGTCTCCAATCAGGGCATACCTGAAGCCCCTTCTTATTTTCCACTATAAAGCTTGCCCTCTCCTCTGTCTGCCTTTGAGTCTGCGGCAAACACAAGTGACGGGAGATGGTTCCTTATCTCTGAGGGCGAGTTCTGCATAAATAGCCTTTGTTTGTTCTCATTTTGGTGGTCTTCATTTATTTCTGTATCTCTCAGTAGGAGAAAAATAACCAACCCCATTCTAACTTGGTAAGTATATGTTTCAATGCACTACTTAATTTATTTTCTATTAAAATCAAACATATTAGAAAGGATGGAAGCAAAAATAATATAATCAAATCAGCCAGTTGGACGTGTTTACGAGATTAGTGCAGGATGAGTGGAATTCTTTATGATGATTTGTAGATTTACTCAAATTGGTAGAAAATTTATTTCAATATTAATTAATTATTCATTCAGTTCCCTGAACATTAATTTATTCAGATTGGCAGAAACTTAATTTCAGCATTTATTGCAGTCTTATTGATTAAAATGTATGAAAATTCTAAAATTGGTTTCCAGAAATAAGTTTTCACTATTATGATGAAGTTTCAAATTTGTTTTTTGTTACAAATGAAGAAACATTTGTTTCATTTTATACTTGCAAGACATCCCCCTTGGATTCCAAAGTATTTTTAATTCTGATTGTATCTTGGTTTCTTTTCTGCTTATTTGATATTCACATCTATCTTGTTGCCTTTGGAGCCCTGTGACTTAGCAACTACATAGGAACATTGTTCGAGGGAGTTGATGAACCACAAATCAAAAATCCCATGATGGGAAACTGTCATCTAATGAGAAATCGTAGGGAGGAGACTAAGGGAGGAATAAATTAAGTCCAACAGTTGTGGAGAAGAAACTCAAAAGAAGAAATTCAGATTCAGGACAAGGGTGCTACTCCATTGGCAAAAGAATACGAGTTGCAGGACAAACCTGTGCTATTTTCAGGTTTTGGAATTACACCATATCTTGTTTTTCAAGGCACTTTTTTAACTTTCAAACTATTCTTGTCCTTTGACATTTAAAAATATTTTTCCTCATATGCTTAAAATGATATCCTTTACATTTATTATGGACTAAAGTAGCATCTTAAATTAACATGAAATAACATACTCCTGGAAAATAACTGTTGCTCACTTATTGGAAAGGGAAAATAATTCCTTTCTTAAAGCTATGCCTTCAGTGTTTATGTTTTTGATTTTAAATAAACAGATGCTTTTTCAAACTTAACTAGCTTTTCTGAAGGATAGAATAAGGTGATTAAGAAACTTCGGGGGATTCAGTTTTCTTGACTTACTTTATTAAACAGCGAAAGGCCTTTGTGGAAAACAATCGTAGTAAGCACAAAATATGTCTCATAATGTGAGTCTGGCTTATCCTGAAGAGTGCAGATTTCCTGGAAGGTTCATTTCAAATTAGAGTAAGTGGGCTAAAAGAAAGCAAAGCTTAGGAGGAAATGCAATAGTGAGAGTTTTCATAATGAATTATAGATCATTAATTTCCTCTGGATTTATGGTCAATATGACTTGATTGATATCTATCTGTATATAAAGATATTGTTGCGGCCACATGAGGATGATTATAAAAGAGAGTAACCATAACAGTCACATAGGATATTCACAGTGTTCCACCTATGATGCCATATCCTCCTGTTTAGAAAATGGTGTTCCAATCAAATTCCTTCCTTGTTGCTCTAGGAATGTTTTGGACCTTTTCTGTACCTTTCCCAAGTGGCCTTTAATTCTCTTCATATTCCATGGCAGCTTTTATTTATTTATTTATTTAAACTACTCAGGCTTGTTTGGATAAATTATTATGTTGTTGTCAATGGAAACATTAGGAGCTTTGCAGACTAATCCCATTGCAGGAGCATACAGTTCTACTGATGCCAGCCCTGTCCAGGATATGTTTCCTTGGAGAGCCAAGCCCTCAGTCTACTTTATATAGATGCTGGTATCAGTGCTGATGTTGGTGGTAGAGTGTTTTTCAATTTGCACTTTTGAAAATTGACCACCTTCGGCATTTCTATACCCTCTTTTTCTGAAGCACTTCTTAAATTTTTAAATTGATTTTGCTGTCGTTTTAATATTAATCTGTATGAATTCATGCTCTATTCTGAATAGAAGCACCTCAGTTATATTTGTGGCAATTAGCTTCTCCCCTCTTTGCTTTTTCATTCATTTCTTTTAATGAAAACAAGTTTTTCTTTCAAATGTAATCAATTAGCTATCTTTTTCTTTTTTTTTAAACATCTTTACTGGAGTATAATTGCTCTACAATGGTGTGTTAGTTTCTGCTGTATAACAAAGTGAATCAGCTATACATATACATACATCCCCATATCCCCTTCCACTTGAGTCTCCCTCCCTCCCTCCCCATCCCACCCCTCTAGGTGGAAACAAAGCACCGAGCTGGTCTCCCTGTGCTATGAGACTGCTTCCCACTAGCTATCTATTTTACATTTGGTAGTGTTTGTATGTCCATGCCACTCTCTCACTTCGTAAAAATATGGAACGCTTCACGAATTTGCATGTCATCCTTGTGCAGGGCCATGCTAATCTTCTCTGTATCGTTCCAATTTTAGTATATGCGCTGCCGAAGCAAGCACAGCAATCTTTTTCTTAATGTTTACAACTTTTAAAGTTTTAGTTAAGAACTTTTTTCTTTTCTAAGTTTATGAAGATATTCTCTAATCTGGAAGATTTATTGGCTTATCTTTCACATTTAGACATACAGTAACAACAGCAAAGTAATAATAATTTGTATGCATAGTATGAGGTTGATGTAAATTTCATATATTTCATATTTTTATATATGGCTATCTAGTTGATCCAGCACCATTTACAGTAATCTTTCCTCGGCACTGCAATATTACCTTTGTATTAAATGAAATGGGTTTCTTTCTGAACTTGCCATCTTGATCCATGAGACTCCTTGCCTATACTTTAGGAAATAAAACAGAGTTTTCACTAGTGCCATCTTATAACAACTTATGTCTAGTACAGTAAGTATCCTTCTTTGTTCACCTTTAAATATCTTTATTGTTTTGGTTCTTTTAATTTTTATACACATTTTAGAACAACTTTTCTATATACTCAAAAAAGAAAAAAAAAACCTTCTGCAGTTTTCACTGGGTTTACATTGAGTTTATTGTAGATCAATTTAGGAAAATGTATATTTTAACCATTTGAAGTCCTCCAGTTCAAGAGTATATCTTTCCATTTGCTAACCTCCTCTTCAATTTTACTCAACGATATAGATATCTTACACATATTTTGATTAATTCTTAGTTATTTATCTTTTAATTTTATTCTGTTATATTGTATTTCTTTTACAATTGATTCCATTTTATATAAATACAGTTGATTTTGCATATTGCAATTATATATTGATTTTACTGTATTGAGCTTGCATTCAAACCCATTACTAAATTTACTTAACTTTGATAATTTATTTGCAGACATGGTTGATTTGGTGCATCCACAATTATTGCATCTGTGAATAATTAAAGCTGTATTTATTTTCAATTCTTGTACTATTAATATTTATGTCTTGTTTATTGGTTAAGACTTTCAATAAAATCTTGAGTGAAAGTAGTGAAAATTAATGATATCTTCTATTATCTGACTCAGAAAAAATGAGCTCAACATTTCAGATTAACTATGATGTTTAATGTAAATTTTCTGTACATGCTTTTTATTTGAATGCAGAATTTCTACAATAAAATTTCTAAGCATTTTAATCACTGATGGATGTTGACTATTATCAATTGCCTTATCTGTATTGCTTAAGATAGAATATCTGTAGTGACTAGTTGTCATGCTTGTTTCTTTTCTCTCCTTATTTTGTTAATATATTTACTGATTATTTTGGGCCCTTTTATTGAAGTGCACAAATTCTAGATCTACAGCTTAATGAAATATCCATACACTTAACAACCCTATGTAACCACTGTGCAGATTAAGAACTGCACTAAGCCCCCATTCCCTCTGATGCTTCCTCCCAGAGACTAACCAAACTATTTGAACATCTAACTGCATGTATTAATTTTGTCCCTTTTTAACTTTACATAAATTGAATTAGATATATATGTACTCTTTTATATCTGCCTTTTTCATTCCAAATTATTTTCTGAGGTTCCTTTCTATTGTTTCACGTAGTTGCAATTTTTACCATCAATTTCAGGAGTATTCTATGTGTGAATCTTTTCTACTATGATGACCATTTGAGCAGTTTTCCAGTATGGGGATTATTATAAATAGTACTATTATTGTATACATAATACTGGGTGGTATGACTGATTGGCCTCATCCTGCTACTTATAACCCTAAACATGGGAGCCTTACTGAATAGCAGTCCATGTCTTTCAGATTAATCAGAGTGGACAATGGTGTGGAATATTCAAAAGAAAAATTTCCAGAAGACATGATGAGGTAGAAGTGAGGGGTATATATTTTTTGTGGGCAATTCTCCATGTTTATCTTGGGGCAGATTTTGATTCAGACTATATTTGCAAGGAGGTTTACTTAGCAAATAACACTGGAAGATAGAGATGGTGTCTTCCCCTATGGAGAAGGAATATTTGTTTTCTGTCCAGGGTAATAAAGATAATACTTTCCTCTAGAGCAAGAGTTGTACAGGTTTACTTGCAACTTCCTTATAAGACTAGGAGTTTTCTAAGCAAAATGGGCCTTGGTTGTGAAACAAATCCAGTGTCTACCTGTGTCCACCTCAGCACCATCCCCATGGAATTTGTGAGCCACGGGGAGCATACTGGATATGAGCATAAAGCTCATGCTACCTGCTGTGCTCTCTACTAAAGTTCATTGTTTCCAAGTGAAGAATCTTGTGTTTTCTGGCAGCATCTATGAAATTGAAGCAGGCTAATTTGTCTAACTTGCAAGCAGGGTATACTCTCACATCTTTCACAATTATTAACATATGTCTCTTTTATTCTGCATATTTATTTTTTGAGTTACCTTCTAGTTTAATAACCTTTTCACCAGTATCTAATCTGATCTTCAATGAATTTACTGGGTTTTAATTTCATTTATTATAAGTCTTAGTTCTAATTACATTTTTCAATTATAAATTCTGGTTCCCTGCCAACACACTCTCTCTCTCCCTCTCTCTCTCTTTTGGTCTTTTAGCTTCTTAAGCACAATAATCATTGCTTAGTTTAAAGTCTGTGACTGAGAACTCTGTTACCTGTATCCTCTATGGGTCAGTACCTTTGGCTAGTTGCTTCTCTTGGTTTTCATTCACATGTTGTTCCTTATATACCTGGTTAATTTTGAGGGCTTGCCATATTATATTATACCTTTTTAAGATAATTTGAGGCTCTAGATTATATAATTTTCATCTAGAGAGAATTTATTTTTGCTTCTGCAATGTTATAAAGTTGAGATGATCTGAAACTGATTTCAGTTTTAGTGAAGCATCTCTTTCCAGTTCACTTTTATTCCTTTATTGTAGCTGTTTGAAAGCCCATTCCAAATTCTATGGATTTTTTCCAGATGGCCTTGAACTCTGAACTTCTTCCTCTAGCTAGGCTCATGAGTCTGTGGAAAGCTTTCTTCAGCTCCTCAACCTCACAGCTGCTACTTCCAAATCATTACACTTTTCTAAAAAAGAAAAGATCCCAAATGTCCATTTCACCCATTTAGTCCTCTCTCCTCTCCCAGACATTGATTTCGTACTTACTCACTGTCTTGTTCTTCTCTGATGCATTTTTACTTAGTTCAATAAGTAGTTCTCAGCACGGAGTTATTTCTCACCATCTACTCCATCATTACTGAAAGCAGAAATCTCTCAACATTTTTTTGACCCAACTTATTTGTCACATCTTACTATTCCCTAAAGATGAAATATTTCCTAGCATACCCTCCGTATGTAAATCACTTAAATTTCTTTTGGTTCTGCCTCATCTGTCCGGAAGTTGCATTTAGTCACATTTGCATTCTAACATATACAGTATTTATTTTCAAGCAGAAGTTGCTGCTTTACATTAATTATTAAATATTATGCATGTATATATCACATATATAAATATCATATAGCTATAGATATAGTATATATTTGAGAGAAGACCTTAAAATAACAACAGAAAAACCATACTGTGAACCTTTTCCCAAGATTATGTAAAATTATCATGGTATTTTTACCAAGAAAACTAAGCACTGGGAAAGAGAAAAACAAATGTATTTCAAGAATCAGAAAAGAATCTGATCCTTGAAAATCTGCTCTGTCTGCTCTGAGCTAACATTTACTAGATATCCAGAATATCACAGTGGTCAACTGGTTAGAATATAGACTTATAGAAGAAAAGGTATATAAGTGGAATTTGACCTGAAGCCAACACGTATATTTGACTCATTAAAATCCTGAACCCATCTAATTGCAATAGTAGCAAATTTTAGGTGCAAAATCATAAAAGCATCAGGAATTGTCATAATGTCCTTATCACTGCACTGATTCCTTGTTCTGAGAAGTAAAGGATTTTATAGTAACTTAAGCACTCCCTCTGGAGCTCCCTCTCACTACCAAAATAGTTCATCAAAAGCAATTACATATCCTTGTCAGAATCATAGGAATTTAGAGCCTTTTAATACATGAGGATGATGACTGCTATTATAAGCTAACTTAAATCATTTTGGTCTGAACTGAAATCTAAGAAGTCTTGGAGGATGACAGTGTATTAACCCATAATCATGGCCTGTTCTGTTCTAGAGAAGGTCTTTCTGGAGCAAATCAATTCATTCCCTAACAACTTATATCTCCCTGTTGATATAGCATGTTCCCTTTATCCCTGTCAACACAGCATATCACAATCTGTTTGCTTTAACCTAGTAGGTACACCAATGTACCTTAACTTCGTTCCCTAAGGTTAGGTCATCTGAAACTTGGTACCACTTTCTAGTACTCGGGATCTTTAGTGTCTCCTCATTCCAAAGGATGTCAACACATGGACTCACTATACTGATAACATCATGCTGATAGGACTGTATAGTTCAAATTAACCAGTAATTTAAATGACATGGTGATATGTTCATCAGAGAGGGGAAAATGTACTCCACAAAATATGTAGGCCTTCCATCCAAGGAAGGTTATGTGATTCCTCCACATCAGGGAATACACTGCTACACCTTTTTCTCACCACCACTAAAAAGGAGACACAGAGGTTTGTTTAATCTGTTCATTTTGTGGTCTGAAAGACAGCCAAATTTAAAAGAGACTGACAGCAGGATAAGCTTCTCTAGTTGACTCTTTACAAAAGCTCAGTGAGTCTGTCATTTGCCTCTTTGACCCAGCAAACTGGGTACTACTCAAGCATTTATGACATTTCAGAATGTTCTACAGAGGCTATAACAAAGCTACTTTTGGAAACCAAAGTAGAGACTTTTTAGTCTCAAAGGAAGACCATGCCATCTTTTGCACGTAACCATGATCATTTTCAGAAATAGCTTTAGATTGGTAATAGGCCATGAGAGAGTACTCAAGGTAAAACCTTGAATGGTTATCACATTATCACATGATTCTAAATGTTCTTCATGAATTGTTTTTGTTGAGTTGACATAATTTTGGGTGCACACCATCCTAAAATAGCACTCAAGGTGTATATGTCATTTTCTGATATGCACAAAAAAGTAGCATGATCAGATCAGGTCATTAACTTTCTTACCATGATTTTTCCTACCAGGTAAGTGCCTCTTCCTCAACTCACCATTTTCTTATAAGGAATTTTCCATGATTAGCTGGCAAAGGAGGTGGAAAATAACATTTTATCAACCATTCTACCTTATATACCAGTAGAACAACAAGAAATGGACTGTGATGACAATATAGCCTTCTCAGGAGTAGTTCTGAAGGCTGTGGGAACAAGGGATGGCTTGCCCGGAGATATTCCTTAGAGTGGTATATCTTGTCATCCACTAGTAGATAAGGCATGAGATAAGGATACTCTGCAATTCACAGAAATGGTGGTTAATTTTATTGGATAGTAAAGGAAATGAAAGAAGCAAGTTTGAGAAATTAGAAAAGAATGAGGATTCTTGCAGAGATATTTGTATAATGGCCCAGAGTGTGACAATATTTATGTCACATGTGAATTCTTATCAGAAGGTCATTATTCCAGAGGGCATTTTAATAATCAGCTGCAAAATTACTTAAGTGAAATATATGTGAGCCTCCTTCAAGTACCACTGTGATGCTTTCACAAAGACCTCACCAACAAGAAGTAGGCTATGCAGAAAACTGATGGCATGAACTTCCCATAATTACAACTATTTTAGTTATTGCTGCCACTGAGTACCCAAACTCGCTAATAGAAGTAAGCAGCTTCAAGCCCCTAATCTTTTATAATATGCAAAGAGTAGCTTTAAAACAGGTCAGTTTTATTTATCCCTTTCATCTTAGAGAAAGTAGCAAGTTTTCCTTTCAAACAGATGTTCATTCAGGTTTTGAAAATATTTTCCCCCTTTGTGCCTCTGCCAGTACCAAAGTCCATAAACTGATTAAATGATGACAAACCACATTAGTATTTTATAGAGCATGGCTTTTGACTGAGGTATTCTTTATACATCAAAGTAAGGACAGCAGTGTGCCAATGTTCCCAGAAATCGTTAAGTTTTCCCAGTCAGGTATCAGTTGTCAACAACATCATGCAAAATGTAGAATATATTCTGCATGGGTCTAGAAGTCAATACATAGAAGTAGGTAATGATAAATCCCATAGTTACTCTTAAGTACCCATTCACAAAATATTTGATTACTATTTCCAGGACTGACATCTTGTGCAATTTAGAGATTTTAGTACCTCAAAGACAGGTTTCTGCTAGTGGATCCATGATTCCATTGAATTAGAAGAGGTGGCAGCAACTTGCCTTTTGGGGATTATCACACCATTTGGGGAAAAATGGGAATTTTGGTGTTGGTTTGGGTGATTTTCACAGATTAGAAACATGGCAGAGTTTGGATGGAGCCACATTTTATTTGCGAATACTTCATTGTTTTTGTTTTTTTTAACATCTTTATTGGAGTATAATTGCTTTACAATGGTGTGTTAGTTTCTGCTTTATAACAAAGTGAATCAGTTATGCATATACATATGTTCCCATATCTCTTCCCTCTTGCGTCTCCGTCCCTCCCACCCTCCCTATCCCACCCCTCTAGGTGGTCACAAACCATCGAGCGGATCTCCCTGTGCTACGTGGCTGCTTCCCACTAGCTATCTATTTTATATTTGGAAGTGTATATATGTCCCTGCCACTCTCTCACTTTGTCACAGCTTACCCTTCCCCCTCCCCATATCCTCAAGTCCATTCTCTAGTAGGTCTGTGTCTTTATTCCCATCTTACCACTAGGTTCTTCATGACCTTTTTTTTTTTCTTCTTAGATTCCATATATATGTGTTAGCATGCTCAACATCATTAATCATTAGAGAAATGCAAATCAAAACTACAATGAGATATCATCTCACAGCGGTCAGAATGGCCATAATCAAAAAATCTAGAAACAATAAATGCTGGAGAGGGTGTGGAGAAAAGGGAACCCTCTTGCTCTGTTGTTGGGAATGTAAATTGATATAGCCACTATGGAGAACAGTATGGAGGTTCCTTAAAAAACTAAAAATAGAATTACCATACGACCCAGCAATCCCACTACTGGGCATATACCCTGAGAAAACCATAATTCAAAAAAGAGTCATGCACTAAAATGTTCATTGCAGCTCTATTTACAATAGCCAGGACATGGAAGCAACCTAAGTGTCCATAATCGGATGAATGGATAAAGATGTGGCACATATATACAATGGAATATTACTCAGCCATAAAAAGAAACGAAATTGAGATATTTGTAGTGAGGTAGATGGAACTAGAGTCTGTCATACAGAGTGAAGTAAGTCAGAAAGAGAAAAACTTCATTGTTTTTTTATACAATGGTGATTGTACAAATTATACAATACAATTTTTTATACAATTATACCATTATACATAATGGTGAACGTTAAGGAAAAGCTATTGCAATGATATAAAAGCAGTACCACCATGGGCTCAAGTCATTCAGAAATAAAGGTTTATATTACAAAAAAAGGCCTAGCACCTTACCAGTTGAGTTACAGATTGAAATCAAAGGAAGTATGGTATAGTTGATGGAGGAGAAAAATCCTGAATTCCATCTGTGGTTTGATTCGTTGCAGAAATGATGAATTATCCTTAAAATTAACTGACTTACTTTTTCTAATTACTTCCTTCCCCCAAATATATATAGAGAGTGTGTATTGCTTCTGGATACCTGTTTAACTTAACCCGTATGTGAGATAATATTTAGGCATTAGATCAGAATTAGAGGAGAAATGAACATTATCAAGATATCTTGGACTTGGAACTGTATGAAATAATCGTATGGGTTTAGAATTGTTGAGTCTGCCTCCCTTTTTTAATTGAAGTATAGTTGATTAATATATTATATTAGTTTCAGGTGTACAACACAGTAATTCAATATTTTTATAGCTTATACTCAATATAAAGTTATTACAAAATAATGGCGACATTTCTCTGTGCTGTATAATATATCCTTATTGCTTATAGGTCTGCCTCCTTTGGTTCGCATGGTTATATATGAATGAAATTTGCATTGAAAAGGGAATTGTTGCATTATATTTCTTTGGGGAAATTTTTTTGGTTTAGAAGTTTATGTACAGGAAGAAGGGTTTATGTGTATGTTAAGCAGCCAAGTTGTGGATTATTATAGTCATTCATTTTAGGTCTATTACTGAGCATGTGAACAGACCATCTATTTTAACTCAGTCTCCTATTATGTTATTCTGAACTATTCTTCCACTTACACTATGGAAGAATAAAGACTCACATTTTTCAGCTCCTAGAGAGTTGTAGGTTCATGACCTACAATCACCTATTTAAATACTCTTATTTGGAACATTAATATAGAAAGAATAGCTTAAAAATAAATGGCTAATCACAGCAATGGTGTGGAGAATAGAGTAGAGGTGATGTTGGAAGCCAACGAAGTGGGAGTATTGGGAGCATCCAAAAGAGTCAGTTTCTGTGATATACTTGTCAAATGTCACGTTGCCTAGCTTTCATTTTTCCTGACAATTTTCTAAACGCTGTTATCTAGTCTTTTTGATAATTCTTTGAGCAGCTAGATATCCTTCCAATAAGTTCCTTTTTTGCTTAAGTGAGTTACAATACATTTCTCTTGTTTCCCAACCAGCACCCAAACTGTCATAGAGGAAAAAGCATGTGAGTTTCTGAGAAACTAAATAAATGGCAATATGTGAGTGCTGAATATTGATTTTATCTCACATCATGTAGCCTACTCAAACAAAAAGTAATTTCACAATACAACTGCATGTTATGTACCAAGGAAACAAAAATATGGGGAAAGGGGTATAATTCTAGGAATAAGAATTTATATGAAGGACACAGACAGAAGATGTAGGCTCTAGAATAGACTGAGGAACAGATTCACCAAAGAACAGAGGTAATTTTAATTACTAATCAGGGGTAGAAGTTAGAGTAGAAGCAGGAGAGCTTTGACTGTAAATTTATATCAAGAATGAATCGGGTTTCCCTGGTGGAGCAGTGGTTGAGAGTCCGCCTGCCGATGCCGGGGACACGGGTTCGTGCCCCGGTCCGGGAAGATCCCACATGCCGCGGAGCGGCTGGGCCCGTGAGCCATGGCCGCTGCGCCTGCGCGTCCGGAGCCTGTGCTCCGCAGCGGGAGAGGCCACAACAGTGAGAGGCCCGCGTACCACAAAAAAAAAAAAAAAAAAAAAAAAAAGAATGAATCAACGTTTCACAAATTTGCTTGAGTATAGAATTATTTGGGAGCCTTACAAAATTATGTTTACAAGATCCTCCATTGTAGATTCTGGTGTATTAGTGTTAGGATGGGTCTAAGAATATCTATACTTTTATCTAAGTCCCTAGATAATCTCACAATCCAAAATGCCTGGGGCAATTTTGGACTAAAAATAGTTTTGTATGAATAAGAGTGCTAATTATCAACAGATGTTTGAAACTCAGATAATTATGATTTAAAGGCTACATTTACTTGTAATAACACAATCATGCTTTTGAAAAGTTTTAAAATGAGATTTTTTTGAAAAAGTCACCCAATTTCAGAATGTTATCTTCAGCTCAATAAACTGAAGAGATGTAAGTTATTTTATTATGTTGCTTGCAAGTAGCTTGACTTAAAAGTGCAGAAAGGGAGAGCTGATTGTCTGCAGCATCCTGAAACAGTCATACATTGTTTTCAAATTCAGTTGGCAAGGATTCAGTCAGAAACATCTGCAAGAATTTAGCACTGTGCCATGTATTCACTGATCTTTCTACCTGTTACTCTAATGACTACACTATAAAATTTTAATTTTTATTCTAGCTCCCTCTGATGCTGCTGGAAGACTATAGAGTAAACACAGCAGGGAAAAGGAGTCTAAGATAAGAAAGAGAAGGAGGAGAATAAGGCAGGAAAACAGAGAAAATAAACTTGGAAGCTATGTGTCATCATGTATAGAATAACAAACAGACCCTCCACATTCTATGGTTTCTGCTTCCAACATAGTCTCAAAAGTCATGGAAATTACGTTGAAGTTGCTTAATATATTTGGCAGGATGGTATAGTGTCAAGTAACAAACAGGATCAGTGTACATATTAAGAGAGGGGAGATAAATTTATTATAAGGCTACATGCACCTCTATACATTTCCTTCACTTCCTGCTCATTTGTTTTTTTTAAGCTATATTGCAAGCAGAAGATAGTCTGAGATGTCTTATATTCAGTTTTTCCTGAATTTGAATATCTTTGGGTCAGGTTGAGCCATATTTCCTTCTGAGATATAACTTGCACTGTTGAGGAGGTAGGCTATTTTATATGCATATGATTTGGGAGGGTCTATTGTAAAATCCTTTGGAAGCAGGAACTGACAAAAGGAAAAAAAAAGGAGGGATAGTTGTGAAAGAGCCCAATACCCTAAATGGTAACTTAGCTCATGACCTCATAAATTTATGTCTTAGGTTCTACATTTTTTTTGGAGTCTCAGGTTTCCAATATATTATTTTTAAAATACAACCAAAAGGAAAACCCAATATAAACTTCTTTAAGTGAATTGGAACTTGAAGTTATGCTACTCGAAGTGCACAGTTTAGTGAAACTGGTCCTAGATGCTCCAGTGTGTCCCTTGTACCCTCTCCTTTGGTGTTAAGGCTGATATATTAATCAAATAAGGTATCATGTGCATTGTCAGCATGCAGTGACACAATAGTAGTTCCCAATTGTGTTCTCCAGACTAGAAGCTCATGTGAAAGGTAGAATCTGCTCTCTATATACATCAACCAAGGAAAGTGTCTCATAGCTTCTGATTGGGTAACATGACCTGTTTTACATGTGGTCACGGTTATTCTGAGCATCTAATACTGGGTCATATTTCTATCCCTGGAGCCACAGGTGAAACTGACTTTACATGAATAATATGGAAGAGAATTGGAAATAAATGGTAACAAAGTAAATTTGGTGTTACATTACCAGAAAAATAAGGAAATGTTGTTGGGCTTATGGGAAAACCCACAGAAACTATTAGTATATTTACAAATTTATTCCAGGAGTTATTTAGATAGTTGGGTAATGTTTTCAGTCCTCTAACTTAGCATCATATTATTTAGAGCATGCTAAAGTACCCTAAAGTACACAGGAAAGTTAATTACAGGGTTTTGAAAGTACCCATGCCATCCTCTAAGTAATAATTAACAGATGGATCTATTTCTTTTACTTTATCATCATTAAAGAAAACTTACATGATTAAGCAGTTCATTTTATTTCCAAATGCTTCCATAATAAATATTTATTTCCAAATGTTGCCAAAATCTTGCAATTAATGATTAAAATGTTTATCCTAAGAATGAGTCTCAGTACTAAAATGCTGTTAATCACAGGTTTTAACACCAAATATTTGGGCATAGTTTCTTTAAAACATCCAAATTGAAAAAGTTAAGTGTTTTTATACAATTAAGCTATTTTTTTAAAAAAATAACTCTATAGCCTAATAATGCTCTGGTATTGACTGTTCTTTTAATCAATTTGGTCCCAAAAGATTTATCTTTACTTATTAAGAATATTAATATTTTAAAGGTATATTTAAAGTGAGTTATTTATACTCCAAGTACAAATTGACTATTTTGATAGTTTGAAATGCATCTCAAAATTAAGGGCCATTTACTATTAAAACAAAGGAAAATGAGGGTCTTGATTAAACTTAAATATGTTGGTACTCTTAGTTGCAAGTAATAGAAAGCCTTCTTAAAGTAGCTTAAGAAATAAGGGGAATACAGTAAATCCCAGACTCCAAGGAAAGTTTTAACGACCAAACTGTGCAGAAAAGGAGGCGTGTCTCAGAAACCATGACTTGTATACTACCATGACTTTTTCCTAAAGATTTTTCTTGTTTGTTTAAATCAGTTTCTTTTGCTGTGTTAAGGTTTGCTTAGTACCTAAGTCAAGAGAGATACCAAAAACTCCAAGTTTTATCTTTTGTTCTTTTTCCAGTGAAAAATATTACCTTCGATATTTCTCTACTTCCAAGTTCTGAATCCAACTGAATCAATTTTACTAACAAGGCAGTTCCTTTATTAAACTTAGGGAGGGAATGGAACAGTTCAAAAAAGGCGCTCAGCGGCAAGACGGGAATAAAGACACAGACCTACTACAGCATGGACTTGAGGATACAGGGAGGGGGAAGGGTAAACTGTGACAAAGCGAGAGAGTGGCATGGACATATATACACTACCAAACGTAAAATAGATAGCTAGTGGGAAGCAGCCGCAGAGCACAGGGAAATCAGCTTGGTGCTTTGTGACCACCTAGAGGGGTGGGATAGGGAGGGTGGGAAGGAGAGAGACGCAAGAGGCAAGAGATATGGGAACACTGTATATGTATAGCTGATTCACTTTGTTATAAAGCAGAAACTAACACACCATTGTAAAGCAAGTATACTCCAATAAAGATGTTTAAATAAATAAATAAATAAATAAATAAATAAATAAATAAATAAATGAAATGAAATGAAATGAAAGTGTAACTAAAAAAAAGAAAAAGAAAAGGCGCTCAGTGCTAAATGTTACAGATCTTACATTAGTAATTTAAGGTAGCATACAACTCATTTTTACCACTTCCTATATTATCCTTACTTATAAATAATATGTATGAAAAAATGAATGAACTCTTTCAGGCTACCGTGGTTCTACTCAGCTATTTCCCTTAAAACCTGCTTCTGTAGAATAAGGAAAATAAAATCAAATTAAATTTAAAAAGCTAAACAAGATGAAACCCAATAGCATTTTAAAAAAATGTTCTTAATTTTATTTATTTATTTATTTGGTTGCGTTGGGTCTTCGTTGCTGCATGGGCTTTCTCTAGTTGCGGTGAGTGGGGGCTACTCTTCGTTGCAGAGCATGGGCTCTAGGCATGCAGGCTTCAGCAGTTGCAGCATGTGGGCTCAGCAGTTGTGGCTCACGGGCTCTAGAGCGCAGGTTCAGTACTTGTGGTGCACAGGCTTAGTTGCTCTGTGGCATGTGGGATCTTCCCGAACCAGGGATTGAACCTGTGTCCCCTGCATTGGCAGGCAGATTCTTAACCACTGTACCACCAGGGAAGTCCCCCAATAGCATTTTATTTAACGTGAATCTCCTATATTATTTACTCATTTTTTCTATTATGTTTGTCTACCTCGAATGTGTAAATTAAACAACTGAATTTCTTGTTTGTTTTTTTTGGCCAAGAAATCTAGGCAAAATCTCAGATTGGTAAAGGGAAATATTGAAGGCATTCAACAACTAATTGGGCATACTGGCAGTTTTCCCATGCAAAGTTATCACCTAAATGTTTTCTGTTTAGCACTGAAAATCACACCTCCTATGATTCACATTTATGTTTCATCTAAGAACAGGTGGAAGAAGTCTGTATGCCAAGAAGCCTCCCATGGTATTCAGAGTTTGAAAGCTTGAACTGGAAGGGGATCATTTGACTTGTAAACAGTTTTATTTTTATATAATTGACATGAAACTGGCAATACATCACACAGGTATGTCATAGAATATTTCCCTTCACACAATACAATGTTCTAAGAACTGCTAGCAAATCATGCTTTTTAGTCTATAACTCAGAATTTTTAAAGATAAAAGAATACATTGTTAGTGATAGCATAACATATGTATTTTTCTCAATCAGTAAATACATGGGCTCTTACTATACTCATAGTTTAAAATTAATCACATGGATGGTTTCCTTTACACTTTCAGAGTGGTTTTTGGTACTAAATGTACATCAAAGAAGTTATTTTGATAAAGGCTACTGTGGAATTATCATTTGAATAAAGTATTTCTAAGCCTATTCTATTTCAGTATTTCTACACTGTTTTCCATATAACAGTGTGGATGCAAATAGTCTCCTTGTAGACAGTAGAATCAAAATAATTTTTATGTCCTTTTCTAGAACCTGGTCTTGGGCTCCTTATGGGAGGTAGGAATATTATTTCCAGGTACAGAGATATTGTAACTGGAGCTATGATTGGTAGAGAAAAATAAAATGATAGTCATATATTCTTTAAAAACTTCACTCAACAAAATATTAACTAATCAACTCCAACAATGTATAAAAAGAATTATACAACATGTAATTAAAAAGAGTATTACAGGGAGGTACAAGGGTTAGAGTCAGAGAAGCAGAGGCCAGAGAGGGAGAATGTCAGGGAGGGAGATACACATGGTCATACTAGGATAAGAAACCAGGAGGTTATCAGTCACAGACCTCATTGGCAAACCCCAAACCAGGGAAACAGATTACTCATACCTATTCTCTCCCCATCACAATGGAGAACAGTGAGGACTCAGAGGATTCATGCTGCTCTACACGACCCTTGCATTGGCTGGTACGAGAAGACATTAGCCCATTTCCCACATACCTCTGTGCCCACATAACATGTGAGGTAAGAGGAAGAGGAAGATAGAATCGGCCCAGAATAGAATTTAACCACTGAAATAATAAGTTTTAAAAGTGGCTGTTTTAAAATTGAATATTTTTGTTTTATGTTCTACACGTTTTATGCCCTTCCTTAACTATTCCTAAGTATCCAGAAGAAGCTTCTGAAGAAGACTGAATAAACTTTAGACAATCAAGTTGCCATATTCTATGCTCCTCAGAAAAAAAATTAAAATCAATAAAAGGGCTATATTATGTCAAGGAAATAACTCAGAAAAGGACAAAATGATAAAAATATCGATTCAAAGTATTTAGTGCTCACTATGTACCAAAAAGAATATAAGATGAATAAACAGTCCACTAGTTCAATATTTTGAAAAAAAAACATGTTCTAAAAAGTGCAAGCAAGGAAACAACAACAACAAAAATTCCCCAAAGTAATAAAAAATTCCAAGATCTTAAAAAGGACAAAAGTTTTCAAATTGGGAGATGTATCAGTTGTCAAACAGGATAAGTAAAAAGATCTACATCTAGAAAAACCATTGTGAAATATCAGAACAGCCAAGAAATATGCATAGCCTAAATTTGTTTTTCATAGAGAAAATGGGTAACCTACAAAGTTGTAAAATTTGAATGATTAAACTTCTCATCAATAATACTAGGGCTGAATAAATATATACGTTCACACTTGAAAGGATTTGGAAGTTTAACTTCAATATATTCTTAAAAATACATTAGAGTTAATGTACATATACAACTATGTACATTAGGGAAATGTACATGGGGAAAAAATGAAGGACAGGAAGATATGAGACAAAGGAAACAGTGTCTCCAGTATAGGAAGCAGTGGGGGTTTGCAGGATGACAGATTTTCAGCAGCCTAATGAGCATTCTGCCCATGCTGGAGCAATAAGATTAAGTGTTCCAGGAGAGAAGAGTGTGTGTGAGTGTGTGTGTGTGTGTGTGTGTGTGTTTAAAGACAGGATGGGTAGTCAAGATGCCATCTAGTCCATAGTATGAGAGGCAGTTTGAAAGAAACTAAGATAAGATAAAAAACAGTATGAAAAAATAATACATGCATATAGCAACTTGAAATTTCAAGGGGAAAATACATGGTCCCAACATGAAGAAAATGTGCCATACTGGAAAACAAAATGAAGAAACTTCATTAGAACAGAACGGGTTCCAAGCCAGTTAGAATAGAGAAAAAGTGGAAGATGATAGGGATTAGGCAAAGAAGGCAACTCTTCTCCCAACAATAAAAGAGCAAAATCAGTTTAAAAAAATCAGGAACAAACACAAACTGTGTAAGAAATGTGAAACAAATCAATATGTATCATGATTTGGATAAATTAGTGGAGACTAAGGAAAAAAACCATCCGAATTTAATGCTAGGAATACCCTCATCTGATAGGCACCAGGCTCATTGCACTGGAAGTGTTGAGAATAAAATATAATCAAAGAAACACTTAACACGGCAGGAAATGATATTTATTTCAGAATAAGAATGAAAACTCTTATTTACTTTTAGATGCAATGTATAACAAATAACAAAGCCATAGTGTGGTCATTGCAGAACAAATGCTATTACTTTTGAGAATATTTTCATGGGTGAGGCTGACTAGAGATAGAAAATGATTAAAATGGAGTTGGGGTGCAAGATGTTCATTGGAATCAAAACCTATGATATTTAGAAGGAGTAAATATTTATGCTTAGAACTTTGGTGTCTTTTATGGGTAGCAGAAACTGCAATGTTAAATCTGAGACTTTATTAAAGTGCAATACCATAAATAGAAATGGGTCAGTGAAGAATATAGATCATAGCTCTAACATTTTGAATATTCTTCAGAGCTTTCTACTTTGAACTGAGCCTACGTTCAATAAATACTGTCGAACTGAAGTATAGTACAGCTACTTTGAAAGAACTAAGACATAAAATTATTTCCATACTGATGACTACACATTTACTTAAGGACTTTAGGTAATACTTTGCAAAAGGTTACTATGACACTTGTTCCTGTTGTGATTTTGATATCTATTGAAGCTGCTGTCTTGTAAAGGAAAACTTCAGGTTATGTTTAATTTTAAATAGTATCATCAAGGATCATTATAAAAAGTGTTGAAATCACTTAGGGTAATGACCTCAAGCTTTATAAATGTTGAGGTCATTACCCTAAGTGAAATAAGCCAATCATAGAAAGGCAAATACTGCATTATCCCATTTATATGAGGTATCTAATATGGTCAAATTCATAAAATCAAGGAGTTCTGATGGTTGCCAGGGGCTGTGGGGTTGGGGGGAGACATGGAGAGTTACTAATTAATGGGAATAAAATTTCAGTTAAACAAAATGAAAAAATAAAGTGTTGAAATCTACATTTCTCTCTAGGTACTTCTTTCCCTATTTCTATTTTCTCCCCAAAACACAAAAATAAAACAAAGAAAAAAGTCTTAAATTTGCCCTACCATTTAACTAATTTTGTTTGCCAAATGCAAAAGTCACTGAGCCATTTTTTTTCTCCATCTTATCAGCAGCGTCTAACTCTCTGTACCATTTACTCCTTCATCAACGCTCCTACTCTTTGCTTCCAAGAATTTACATCTACCTCATTGGCTGTTACTTCCCAGTCTTCTTTGCTGGATCCTGCACTGTTGGATCAAACTGTATTTGGGATTCTTTGGGCTTAGTCTTGAGCCTCATTAACCCCTTAATTTCTCTAACTTATGCAAAATGAACTCATGGAGTGTTACAGTTTAAATATTACTAACATATTAATGATTTCCTAATTTAAATGTCCAGGTCTCACCTCACCTGTAAATTCAAGTAAAAATTTCCTAATACTAGTTAAAATTTTCACTTTCAAGTCCAGTAGCCATCTTAACATTAATGAGTTCAAAACAGAACTTCTTCTTTAATTCAAATCTGTTCCCATCTGTTTTCTGCCTTAGTAAATTGTATTATCATCCAAATAGCTATTAAAGGCAAAGTTAGAATTCCAACTGACCATCCTACATTCAGCTAATCAAATCATCAGCTAATTTTGATAACATTTACCGTCAAAGCAAAAAACAAATTTCCATTCACTTTTCTTCAAATCCATTTCTATTATCCTAATCCAATCCAATCCAATCCAATATAAACCAATCTACCATCACTTCTTACCTGATATTACCATTTATATGACCTTCCCGACTCCATCCTTGCTCTGTAGTCACATTGATTTTTATTAAAATAAAAATATTATTTTATTTTCCAATATACAAGTATTGAATGGCTTTCCATTACCCTTACTAGAAACCCCAAGTTCTTAGCCCTTGCCCACAATGCCCAACATGACCTGCCCTTTCCTTCTTTACTGGCTTTAAGCTACCCTTGTATACATTTCCTTAAGCTTCTGCCATACTGGCATCCTTTTAGCTTCTTTGAATATACAAAACTTACTTCTTAGTGTTTTTTCTGGAATATTCTTGCTTTAAATCCCAACCTAATTCTCTTGTTCTGATTATACATGTCTCCAAAGACTGTCCTTTCTATTTTTTGTTGGCTTCTACTGCTTTCCTCTAGAATGTAGGATCCATAGGTTCTGGGACTTTTAATAATGGAGACAATTTTGAGTTTCTATTGTTAAGAGCAGTTGGAGGCCAAAGATCAACATTCAATAACTCATATATACACTAATATGTATAAAATAGATAACTAATAAGAACCTGCAGTATAAAAAATAAATAAATAAAATTCAAATTAAAAAATTCAATAACTCACTGTTGAATGGTAAATAATTTTACCTGATTTTGAAACATTAAATGATGCTGTGCCTTCTTGACTAGAAGAAAATATTACATGTTGCATCAGGACTTGACTTATCAAATATAATAATTTTCGAATATTGAAAAGAAAGGCATGGTTTCTTTTAGAAAGGTGTTGTTTTACAATATAGTCTGAAGATACGTAAAGAAAGAGGGAGTAGCATTGCCAGATGCTGAACTTAATGGCCCTCCTTTTGTAACAGAAGAGAATGCAAAGCTCCATAACAGAGTGTGGTTTGGGAAGTAACCAACAGACACAGTGTGAGGCTCTTTTATGAGAAGAGTATCTGAGATGTTAAAACCTCTCTGTGGGACTGGCTCTCTTCTTCCAAACCCTACGATGGAAAAAGCACTCTTTTGAAGCTCTTATCTTTTCAGTTTGGCCAGCATGGTTGCAAAAAAAGAAAGATGTTTCCAGCCTCTTGGATTATCCAGGGAAGTTATTTCTCAGCTTTCTGGAAGAAGTTGAAGGCAGCGGAAATGTTACAACCCTGAAAGATAACCCAGGCCTCCATGACTAAAATAAGGCAGATGAAAAAGATACTTTTCTAAAACAGGTTGTGCCAATTTGCGTTGCAGCTTTAAAATTCCACTGCGGGGAGAGTTCAGTCTTGCTGATTTAATTACTAGGCTTTGACTGACCTTATTTGTTTAGATTTTGCTGTACTGAGTGCTGCTGTGGAATCCTGCTTAAATTTATTTAGTGGTATTGAAAGAAAAAAATGATGGCACTATATCTGTTAAAAATAACAATAACAAAGAAGAGATTTGTACAGCTAAGAAATATCTTATTTTGGAAAGGCCACTTAAAAAAAAATTCCCAGATGCTTCTCTAGTCATACAAGCCAAATGAAGAGAATTGTTGGTAGTTACAAAGTAATTCACCGAAGTGAGTGCAGCTGTAGCATTGGCTTTATTGCCAGACTCAGTGTGATCTATAGAAGCAAATCCTAATTGTTTCAAGTGAAAAAAAATTCTTTACTCATGAAAATAAGTCTGAAATGTTTATTTCATGTATAAAAACTGGTGAATTTTTAGCAATGAAATTGTAAAGAAGAAAGAAGAGTTTGTCAATCTGGCAAATATTAGCCTTATATATATGTGCAGCTGAACAGTTATTTACAAAGTATTCTAAAATAAGCATGTGAATATTGAAAAGCCATTCTTATTCCCTATTGTATCTCTTGAGTTTAAATAGCTTGAAAATAAGGAGTTTGAAAAGGGAAAAAAAAAGAGCATTTAAATTATTTATTTATTTTGGCTTTTAAATATTGATAATACTTTAAAACTTGGTATTGAAATATCATTGAAGTTATTAATATTTTATTGACCTTCTTTAGGCATTTTCTTTACCAAGGATTGTTTCCACACCCTTCAAAGCAAAGGTTTCCATGTGGTGAATACTTTCCATACCTGCTGAGGGTAAATGTTACCTTTAGTCAGTACCTCCCAGGTTTCTTTGAGCTATTACTTGCTTTGTCTTGTCGCACTTTAAATATTTTTTTTTTCTATTTTGGTACTTACCCTAATTTTGAAACTATTTAAAAATTTTTTTCTCCTCCAAGAGACTACTATTTTTTGCAGGTCAAAGCAGGAAACATTTTCACCTTAGTTGTATATGCCTCAAGTTCACACATCACTTTAAGTGCAGAGAGGAGTCCTGCTACCTAGTAGAGAACTGGTTATGTAAAATGAGTGAGGAAAGAAGTGATAAATTTTATATAAATTCCTAGAATTTATTTTTGTTTTTATTATCAGATATTTTATTTAAATATATTAGTATTTTTGAATGCATAAGAAATATTGGTACAGGGGTTATATTTATTAATCAAAGTTGATTACTTGCAATAAAGGTGGTTTATTGCTGTACCTTAATTTACTAAATAAATATTTGGAGTCTAACAGACTTACATTCAAACTATATAATAGATTCATTGGGAAACTGCACTAACCACAATTTACTTTAAAACAAAGTTGTTAGAATTCAGATATTCTAAGAGGTGAAGAATAGACTTATTCACTGTCAGAGTATATAGATATATGTTTATATATATGAAATTTTTAGGTATCTTAACTGTAAAGAACTATCTCCTGAACTGTTCATAAATTTCATGTTGAATCATTAAGCTAAATTATTTTTTAAAAACCTCTTCTGTATTTAAAATGTAGAATATTAAAAAGAAGAATTTAAAGCTTTTAGGGATTTTAATATCTATTGTAGTTTTAAAAGTTACTAAAAAAAAATCCCCTAAAACTGTACATGGAAATAGTATAAGTTGTTGGAGGTATAAAGGATTTACAAAGAAGCACACTGGAAATCCTAAATTAAAAATTAAAACACATTTTTCATTTAATAAATATGGCTTGGGGCACTCTATGTATCAATTACTGAGAATACAAAACATATTTAGCCTTTGTTTTCACAGTTTACCCAGTAGTGTGGGTGGGGCAAGAACAATAAATATGAATGGATGAGTGAATAAATGAATGAATGAATGAATATCAGGTAGTGATATGTGAATGAAGAGAAATGAAGCAAGTCAAAGAGAAAATGGCAACTGGGGGTCAACTGATAAGGGTCCATCTGAGCAGAGACTTGAAGTGTGGGAGCAAATTATTTGGGTAGCTGAGGGAAGAGTGTTTGGGGCAGAGGGAACAGTTTGGCAAAGGCACTGTGGCAGTACACCCTGGATTTTTCCATAAACACAAGGTGGCCTGTGCACCTGAAATAAAATGAGTGAGATGGAGACTAATGGACTACCAGATCAGAGAAGTGGTCTTGCACAACATCAGGCAGGGCTGTCTATCTTATGGAGGTATATTTGACTTTCATTCTGAATAAAGTGTGAAGCCACTAGATGGTTGGGAGTCAAGGGAAATGTCTAATTGTTTTAAAAAGAGCATCTGTCTAGCTTTATTAAGAATGAAATATAGAAGGACAAAGATGGAAGCAGTGAGACTGGAAGCAGTGAAACGGGTGACCAAAGTTTGATAGTTAGCTGGAATGCCCTAGTGTGACCATACCTGCTGTTTATGACAACTGTCTTTTAGCACTTGCCTCTCTTAGATTTATTGTGTTTGAGATCATAAGGTCATAACTTTTAGAATTCCTACATTAAAATTTTGAATGCTATCAGCTGGTTTTTGTTGAATAAAGTATATGCTGTATGAAAGTTCAGATTTCTTTGAATTTCTTTCATATTTCTTTGAATTTCTTTCACGTTTCTTATTTCTTTTATTTTTGGTATTGTTTCTGAAATACTATCTCTTCATCTTCTCAACATGACAATTTATACAAATACATATATGACAGTCAGGACAAAATTGTGGAGTAGGAAAATCCTGGGCTCACTTCCTCCCATGGACACACTAAATTTACAGCTACATATAGAGCAGCAATCTCTGAGAATGACCTGAAAACTAACAGAAAAGATTTTCCACAACTGAGTGAAAAGAAAAAGCCAGATTGAGACAGGTGGGAGGGGTGGAGATGCAGTTTGGCTGGGACTGATATTCCTAGCATCCAAATTGGAAAGGAATAAGTAAAACTGTCACTCTTTGCAGATGATATGATACTAAGTGTAGAAAACCCTAAAGACTCCATCAAAAAACTATTAGAACTAATAAATGAATTCAATAAATTTTCAGGATACAAAATTAATATACTGAAATCTGTTGCATTTCTATATGCTAATAGTGATCTATCACAAAGAGAAATTAAGAAAACAATTCCACTTATAATAAAACTAAAAAGAATAAAGTACCTAAGAATAAATTTAACCAAGGAGGTGAAAGACCTGAACTCTGAAAACTATAGGATATTGAGGAAAGAAATTGAAGAGGACACAAATAAATGGAAAGATATAACATGCTTATGGGTTGGAAGAATCAATATGGCTAAAATGTCCATGCTACCCAAAGCAATCTACAGATTCATTGTAAACCCTATCAAAATACCAATTGCATTTCTCACAGAACTAGAACAAATAATCCTAAAGTATGTATAGAGCTACAAAAGACCCCAAATAGCCAAAGCAGTCTTAAGAAAGAAGAACAAAGTTAGGGGTATCATACTTTCTGATTTCAAACTATACTACAAAGCTACAGGAATCAAAATAGCATGGTACTGTCACAAAAACAGAAATATAGATCAATGGAACAGAATAGAGAGCCCTGAAAGAAAGCCATGCTTACATGGTCAGCTAATCTATGACCAAAAAGGCAAGACTACACAATGATAAAAAGACAGCCTCTTCAATAAATTATGTTGAGAACACAGAACAGCCACATGCAAAAGAAGAAAACTGGGCCACTTTCTTACACCATATACAAAAATAAGCTAAAATGGATTAAAGACTTAAATGTAAGACCTGAATCCATAAAACTCCTAAAAAAATAGGTGATATGCTCTTTAACATTGGTCTTATGAATATTTCTTTAGACTGGTGTCCTCAGGCAAAGGCAACAAAAACAAAAATAAAGGAGACTACATTAAAATAAAAAGCTTTTGCATGGTAAAGGAAGCCATCAAGAAAATGAAAAAGCAACTTACTCAATGAAGAAAACATTTGCAAATAATATATCTGATAAGGGGTTAATATCCAAAATACATAAATAAATCATACAAATTAATAACAAAAATCCCCAAACAATCTCATTAAGAAATGGGCAGAGGACCTGAATAAACATTTTTCTAAAGACAGCCTACAAATGGCCAACAGGTACATGAAAAGATATGCAGCATCACTTCATCAGGTAAATGCCAATCAAAACCAAAATGAGTTATCACCTCATACCTGTAAGAATGGCTATGATACTAAAGACATGTGTTGGCAAGGATGTGGAGAAAAGGGAACACTTGTGTGCTGTTTCTGAGCGTGTAAATTGGTGCAGCCACTATAGAAAACAGTATGAAGTTTCCTTAAAAAAATTAAAGATGGAAGTACCATATGATCATGTAATTCCACTTCTGGGAATTACCTGAAGAAAACAAAAACATGAATCTGGTAAGATGTGTGCACCCCTATGTTCACTGCAGCATGATTTACAACAGCCAAGATATGGAAGCAGCCTAAGTGTCTATCGACGGATAAATATACAATGAAATATTACATTTTATGGCTGAGTATACTCAGCCATAAAAAAAAGAATGAAATCAGGCCATTTGTGAAAACCTGGATGGATCTAGATGGTATTATGCTAAGTGAACTAAGTCAGACAAAGACAAATACTATATGATTTCACTTTTATGTGGAATCTAAAAAATAAAACAATCAAACAAACAAAACAAAAGACAAAAAAAGTCTCATAGATACAGAGAACAAACATGTGGTTTCCAGTGAGGAGAAGTGTGAAGAATTGGATGAAACAGGTGAAGGGGATTAAGAGATACAAACTTAATAAGTCATGGAGATGTAATACAGAGCATAACAAATATAGCCAATAATACTGTAGTAATTGTGTATAGTGACATACGGTTACTAGACTTATCATTGTGATCATTTTGTAATGTATTTAAATGTCAAATCACTATGTTGTACACCTGAAACTAACATAATGTTGTACATTAACTATACTTAAATTTTAAAATACGTGTAGTTTTCCTCTAATATTCATGTACTATGTGTCAGGCACTATACATAAACTACAACAAGCCTGTCAGGCAGGTGTTATCCATCCCCTTCTTAATGATGCAAAATGAAGCACTTAGAAGTTAATCAACCTGCCTAATTTTCTATTATTGAAACAGCAGATTTGACATTCAGACCCAGGTCTGCTTGCTACCAGGCTCTGCTACTTTTTCCCTGAGTTCAGTGGAAGTTCCTTGCAGTTGTGGCCTATTGATACAGCAGAATGTAAGCAGAAGACATAGTAATTCTGAAATACAAAATCATTTCCAAAATAAAAAGATTTAAGAACCCCAAAGTTATGCTTTGATTCAACATATATTTACTGAAAATTCACTTCTATGCCACTCAATTGTTTTCTAGCATAATGATATCTATAAAACACATATATGGAAATTAGAAATAATCTAGCCTATGCTGTAATTTTCAGAGCAGGAAACTAGACAAAAGAATGGATCGAATTATTTTTAAAAAATATTGACAAATAGTGGCATGTTTCATATACAAAATTCCCCCAAAGTACTGATTATTACTTATGTTTTCTATCTCAGCCACCTGTCATAGGCTGTACATAAGAAATAACCCACTTTCAAATTTGCACATTGTAAAAAAAAAAAATTTTGCACATTGTATCAACTTTTTCTCTATGTAGTAGGAATTATGTGATTGTTGCTAGTCAAAATTACTTTTGAGATATTGCAGTCTTTCTTTTGGTATAACAATAAATATATCCAGTTTCTGGCACTTAATGAGAAAGAAATTTAAGACTAACCAACTATTTGCTTGTACAGTTCATTTCTGTGAAGAATAGTCTGTAAAGCCTTGTAAATCCACAAAAATAAAAACTCCTAGTAATTTATCCAGCTATTTTTATATTTCTGATACACTTGAATGACCAAAAGATATATTTTTTCAATTTATTTGTTGAAAAAGGTTGCTGGATATTTAATTGAATTACCTACTATTTTTCAAATTATTAATAAATGAGTTATAAAAAAAGATGTAATTGCAGGAAAATATAAATTTTTTCCTCTAAGAAAAAAGTTGCCTTTTTACATTAGCTAAGTAGGTTGGAAGTAACATGCATTTTAAAGTATGGTAAATATGACTTGCCTGAGAAGTAGTCAATGAAATAAGCGGTATCCTGGGGTAATTTCAAAGAACAACTCTTCTAAAAATCAGTAAATACTGTTGATGTTTACCTTGGAATTTTCCTTTAGAGTTTTGTTTTATTTTTTGACATCTTTATTGGAGTATAATTGCTTTTCAATGTTGTGTTAGTTTCTGCTGTATAACAAAGTGAAACAGCTATATGCATACATATATCCCCATATCCCCTCTCTCTTACGTCTCTCTCCCAAAAGTTGTACATTGTCTGACTGTAGGAAATGTAACCACAGTTCCTTAGAATTGTTAAAACATTCTTTTAAATTACCTCTACACATTTTTGAGCATTTATTCAAAATACATGCTAATGAGCATCTTCCTAAGATATCAACAAGTTATATTAAGATGTTTAAAATGTCTACTTTCTTTTAGAAAAGGTGATAAACCTTTCGATGAATCACTTGCAATTAAAATAGTTTTCTAAAAGAAGCCTTCCCTAAGTCCGAAATATATTTGAAAATAAAATGCATATTAACTTGTCATACGTATAGTACGTATAGTCATTCATGCTTTCAAGTATTTCATTATAGTATTCATGGGGATATTTGGAAGGAGAGTGTTCCAGACAAGAAGAACAAGTGAAAACCCCAACAGGACTTTGACCGCTTTTATTTGCAGCCCTTTGAGAAAGGGGCGGAGCAATGTGGAATGAGGTCGGAGAAATCGTGAGACACTACAGATTTTATATTCTATATAAAAGACATTGGAATATCTGTGGATGGAGATGGGAAGCATTGGAAAGCTTGAGCAGAGAAATGATGGGATCTGAATTGCATTTTAATGAGTACACTGAATTATTCACTGAAAAAAAATGAATGTCAGACATCTCAGATCAGAAAGGGACTTGTCCTTGTAAAGAATGGAATTGAAAAACTAAAACATTTCTCAGGTTTCAGTGACATTCATAACTCGGAGAAAAATTCAATCTTTAAAATATTTTCCAGCACCTGACTTGGTAAGTGAAAACTACGTGTATTTTTTGGAAGAATAATTAACATATAATATCATGTTATTTTCATGTGTACATCATTACCCCCAACTCAAACCACTGCCAACTCTACCTTCATTGTGACAAATCAGATGAAAATTAGAAAACAAACAAACAAAAACAAATTTCAGTAAAATTGTTTACTAGTTTTTTTCTTATAGGGACTTGGGGATAGAAACTGGTTTCAACCCAAAAGGAGCTAGCTAGTATGTTTGCTTTTTTATTCTGCCACTTGATGAACCTAGCAACTTGGAGAAGGCGAGTACTTTATCATGAGTCAATACATATTTTAACATACAAAATAATTTATAACTGTGGGTAGGAACATTTTGGCTTCCTAGATGCTTATAGATATTTTATCTTCTTGTGGGTAGGTAAGGATAGACTGAATAGAAGGCTGGGACAGTCACACTTTAAACTTTATTGCATGTGATTAGGAAAACCATTTACAGTAATAAATCTCTACTCCAGCTTCCACTTAACAATCTATTTATGCCTTGATTCTTAGCTATCTACTATTCTTAAATTTCTGGGTATTTATTCCTTGCACAGAGATATTAATCTATGTCTGGGTTTTTTGTTTCCAAAACGTACCATCTGATAAAATAATTTTCATCCTATACTTAGTGTAAGTCAGGAAGGAAATATACTATAATGTTAAATGGGATCATGGATAATTTCAAAGTCTTACTGCATGATATGAAATAACTATTGTGCAGTTAGAAAGGCTGGTTGAAGATTACATTTATAAAGTAGATGTTGCACAGAGTACAGTTCTTCTGTCCTAATTTACCACTGTTGTTAGTGAAAAAAAAAAGTGGAATTATAGAACCATATAATGTAAAGGAAATTTCAACAAACTTGTGGTACATTCTTTTGAGTGTCCTGAAAATGAATCTTTACATTCTTAAATACAACAGAGAAATAGACATGGAAAATTTTATATCTGTGGTTTTCAAAGGTCACTCACATAAATTAAACGTTTGTTTTGCACAAACGTAGTGTAATATGAGGGAGAAAACATCATACTATTTCAGCATACTAGTAAGTATTTCAGCATACTATTAAGCAATAAATTCATATCTAAATCCAAGGTCATCAGTCCTGTAACTAATTGAAATAAGAATAAATTCCCTGTCTACGTATTTTCAGTATTTCCTTATTGTAACTCCAAATTGCTGAGAGAACATGAAAATGGCATTTCAAAGTAAAATGAAATTTATATTTTTGTTTCTATTATTGATTGAATTATTTCTTATATTGTTTACTTAGATGCTAAATTTATTTTCTGTATGTTCTCTTGATCTCATTTCTAAGTAAAATTAAATATGCAATATTGCTTACTATAGTAGTATGGTTAAGATTACAAGATATTACAGAAATGAAAACAAAAGCTCTTTGATTTATAGTCCTTTTAAATCCCGTTTGAACCTATTTCCATTCAGTTAACAGATGCAAAATTAAAAAACTGTCTCCTCCCCCTCCAACTAAGCACAAATGGACTTTGAGAAATTTAAATTTTTTTCAAAAGTAAAAGAAATGTTCAAACAAAGAACTTCATTTCAGCAGCGTACATCACAAGACTTTAACAGGTTTTCCTTCCACCTCTCACTATTCATCACAGGCTGTTCCACCATAAATCTACTTTCCAGCTCATTAATCTTGTTACTATATTTTTACATTGTGTGACACAAGAATTAAAGTCATTTTGATACATTTGGTCAATTAATTCAACTATGTTATACCTAAAATAATATTTGCTTTCCAAAATATACAAAATATAGGGCTTTTATATCTTCTGGCTTCTCTAAGAAAAGCAGAGATACTATACAGACATGAAAACGAATCAAGAAGGTTTTCATTTCATTCATTCATTCATTTATTTAATAAATATTTATTAAGACTGTATATGTGTTGAATATTATGTGAGGTATTTGGATACACTGGTGAATTAGGCACTCATTAATTTTCTCATGCTGTTTATGGCCTAATCAATAGAATTGACTGCATATTTACTCCACGATGTGCAGTATTCTAACAATGTCTCTGAAAACTGACAAACATTTTGAACATTTCTGAAGCTCAAGAGGAGAGATTATTGTTAGCCACAACCAACCTATTGGATTCAGGATTCATGAGGAGGCCACTTGGAATAACAGCAAATTTTAAGGGGTTACACAAATGTTATATAGTACTCTTTTCTTAATCTGTGTATCTGAGTGTGTAATTCTGCATATTGGGAACAAGACAAATTTTTAAAAGTTGGATCCAATTTAAATTATGTTCTATGAATATGACCTTTTAAGTTTTACTTAATTTTTAAATGTTATGTGTTCAACAAGTGCTAAAATATGATTGATGATTAAAGAGGCAAAGAAGACAAAATCTATTCAGGGAAGTATTGATTATTTGGTTATCACACTTGGATTTTTTACTGCTTGGAAAGAAAATAAAGCAGCCGATTTCCTAATTTACATTTTCTGAATAACCAGTAATCTCAAAACTGCTTAGAAGCAGTGTTTCCCAATCCTAAGACTATTGACATTTTGGGCTGGATAACTCTTTGTTGAAGGGGTCTGTTCATGCATTGTAGGATGATTAGTAGTGTCTCTGGTCTCCACACACTAGAATAAAATAGTTTATCCAGTTTGCCTCCCCAATTTGTGACAACTAAAAACGTCTCCAGATCCTGCCAATTGAACCCTGCAAGGGATACAAATTGCCTTGGCTGACAACAAATGATGTAGAAAAGCTGTCTCAGCAAACCATAATTTTGATAAAAGTTACTTTGATCTATGTTATCTTTTGCTTTTGTAGTCTAAATAAAATTTGCAACATTTAAAAACTTAATTTCAATGTGTATAAACTCATTCTAGATTGTAAAATGGATTATTTTATTATTATGAATTGAGTATTTTAAATAATATAAGTATAAAATGAAAAAGCCCTTTTTTTAGTTTTGTTAAATAGGTAAAATTGATAAACCTTACATGAGAAACATGTAATTGCCTCATCTATCAAGTGAAGATACTGCTTTTAAAGTAAATACTCATGGGAGAGCATTTTAATAGTTAACACTGTTTCTAATAAAACTTACTGAAAAAATTGCAAGTGTCAAAACTTACTTGAAATACATTGATTTGTGCCTATGACTTGAGTATTTTCTCATTCAAGTATTTCTATTATTAACAAAACTTATTGCTATGGACTTGTATATGGCTTCAAAAAGTCCATCAAGTGTTATATTTCTTTGTTTACCCTTCCACAGTCCCTTATGTTTGTGATGTTTTGTAAATGTCACAGCGAGGAACGTTGGTATTGTTGGAGCTTATAAAGTTGAGAAGAACTTCTCAGTTACACTGTTGCAATTAATTGAAGCTGCTTATCATATTCTATCTAATAATTGGTCATTTAGCTTACATCTGAGAAAGTATCTCCTAAACAATATTTTTCCGTGCAATAGTCACAAATACACTGTCACAAATATAAATATTTTTAAACAAAAAAGTAATGCTAATGAAGGCCATTTTATATGTTTAGGCTTTTTCTTATGTATCCCTCAATATTTCATTAATTTTTTTTCATTTAATTTATTTAATTACCCCTCATCCCATAAATGTAATCTTTAGTTATTCAGAGTTTCAGTGTTAATTTTTATTTGGAAATTAAGACACAATTTTAAGTTATTACTTTGAAAACCCACTAGTCAAATTTTATATTTGAAATGAATTTACCTTCTTTTCATATTATTTATTCATTATCTTTGTTGGACATTATTTCTAAACTGTCTTCAGTTTCTTATACTTAACAGATAATCAAATATTTCAAATTAAATGCAATATTTCATGTGCAGCCTTACTAGTCTTTAGGAATTCGTGTATTTATTTCTCATTGCTAGAAATTATATATTATGATGCTAGCTATTCCTTGTACCATTTTACCATGTTTTAAGTTTCTCCTCTTAACTTGTAACACTAACTAACCATCTTAGCAGCATCCTGTAGAGACCACAAACTTATGGGTAATTTCTCACACAGACGTGAAACTTGTAGTAATATTTACATGTATTTAAGGTATTTCTACATCCATTAAGGCTATAAATAAATACTCAATGCTACTTTTTAGTTATCCATGGTTATGTGAGACTAGCAAATGCATTTGAAAATTTCTTTTTAACCTTTTCCTTTAAAAATTTTAGCAACAAATTTTATTAATATTTTGATAATACTCTTTCTGTTTACTATGCATTATTGCCATGTTACCTTTCCAAAATTTTATGCTGACTTTGCTAATCATCTCAATATCCCATCCTAAATAGGGAAATACTGGAACAGAACTGAAGTTTTTTGGATTATAGCACTAACCTCCAGGCAACTGAAAGGAAATGGAAAAACTGTGTGGAAACAGAGATGACAGTCTTAGGAAGGTGTCCATTCTGGGGAGATGGCGGTGAACTGGAACAAAAGAGGCACCCCTTGGAATCTTGATGGTGAAAAATAGAAGGAATTCATAGGTCATAAGGAAACAACTATTCTCAAGCAGAAGAAACAGCCCTCTCTTCCCCAAAATAAACAGAGGTACCATCTAGTAAAGACACTGCATCTAGTAAAGAAACACTTGTTACTGGAGGTCCAGAACATTGAAATTCCATTGCTTACCTATCATGAAGGCAAAAATACAAAATCATGTCAAAATACTCAGTAAGACTGTAAGAAATCCTCACCCATAGTAGGTGGTAAGTATACATTTGTTGGTTGAACTAATCTTAATAAATATTGAGCACCTTCTGAGCTCCTTGTCAGAAAGCAGGTAAGAAAATGAAACATAACATCAAGAAAAATAGCGGTGGCCCTGTTTTCATGGAGTTTAATCTTTAGCTGATATCAGAAAAGTTAGAGAGTTTATATATGGTATCCTCTATGTGCTAGGTATATATTTTCTCTAGAAAGACTCTGAGTAGATCAGAAATTTAAGGTGATGGAAAAGCTGTTCACCATGATTATGGTCGAACAGCATTCAACAGTCAATCTCAGGAAATTTATTGCTGTGAACAAGGAAAAAATGGAAACAATGCCTGTTTCTCCAGTTTTTACACTCCTGATCCCAAAGGCCTGTACAGTATCCCTTAGAATAGATATACATGAAAATAAATAGAATGCTAGCTAATCTTCTTGAGCAGAAGATTGTGCTGGAACTCTGCCAATACTTACAGCTTGGTTTAGGTCAAAACATTCATAGGGGGTTCAAGGCATTATTGAAGTATGAAGGAACTGCTATATGACAAGTGCTATAATCATACCTCATGACCAGGCCTTGGTCCTTTTATTGTTTGTCTCCCGCCCCTGTCATCTACTCTCAGTATCTACCCTCCAAGGTTGTTATATTCAACAAAGCTACTAATTACTGTTAATCATTATCCATTAAACTGCCTTGCCATGTTCCCACAGTTAAAGGTTATTAACTCTAGAAATTAAAATATTAAAACCAGCAAGCCTTTTATAATCTTTAATAGATGATAATGTTTACAGTCCTGTTAAAGAACTTTTAGCCTATAAATATCAGAATTTTTACCTCCCGTCATAATACATAGTGAGATAAATTAGAAATATTCTTATAAAGTTAAACTCAAACTAACCAAACTATAGTTGTAAGTAATAAGGTGCAATATTTCTTTCTACTGAGGGTCTCCTTTTATTTAGACTACTTTAACCAAGTATTGGTGGGCTATCATTTAGAATTCCTGCCATTTTATGTTCCTATTATCTGTGAAAACAAGTTGTAAAATATACAAAGCAGCAAGTGGAAGAAATGCCATTTTGGTCTACAGAGTTTGAAAAAATGTAAAGTTAATTTCAAATCCCTATTAATCTGGTTTCAGTCATCAATTGTCCTCCCTTCTCTCCCTCCCTCCCTCCCTCCTTCCCTCCCTCCCTCCCTCCCTTCCTTCCTTCCTTCCTTCTTTCTTTCCTTCCTTCCTTCTTTCCTTCCTTCCCTTCTCTCTCTCTCTCTCTCTCTCTCTCTCTCTCTCTCTCTCTCTCCTCTCTCACTCTTTCTTTTTTGTCATAACACTTTTTAACACTCCTATGGAGATCCTGGGGTTTTTACAACCTGCCAATGCTCCAGAGAAGTCTTCTATTTCTCTCTACCCATGATATTGCTCCCTTGAAAGCCAAAGATGACTTTGCAGCTTTTGGGCTCTTCTTGAGAGAACAGAAAACTTCCCAGTGTCCAGCCTCCTTTGGTAACAAGAAGGTATATTCCCTCCTAGGATATACCACCTACTCAGAGGGAATACCAAAATGGTGGGTGGCCAGAAATCTGGTGAAAATCTGTAATAAAATTTAAATGGCTGAAAGACAATTTACCAAGTAGCTAGGTCATTATATTATAAAATTTACTTATTTACCAAATATTACATTTTTGAAGTATAGTATTTGTAAGATTTACTACTTATATAGAATATAATGGCTTTAAAAGCTTCTGAGTCTTCCTCCTGAATTGTAATTGGTCAGCTCAGACTTACAGTTTAGTTTAATTTTAATTGTAATTTATTTTCTATTTACCTGCAGAAGTTTTACCACACCAATTCCACTGTGAACAAAGTACAGTATACTCTGATTTTTTCTAGACTTTGGACTTATTATGTCTTTTGGAAAGGCATTTCTTGTGAGTTTTGATTTTAAAATGTTTATGAAGGTTGAATGTCAATGCTTTATAAATCATGACATTTTCTCAATTTCAGCACATTTTGAATCCTAATTTGGAAATATAGCTGAATCAATCTAATGTACAGTTTGCATACATTGAAAAACCATGAAACGATGTTCAGTATCTGAAATATGAATACATACAAACTGGCATTCAATTCAGGTACCCCTCAAAATCACTGCTAATTGGCTGAATCAAAGCTTGAGATTTTTAAAAAACCACATTAAAATTAAAACTGAACTGAACTAAAACCTCAAAAATATTCATAGGTTCTTGAAACCATCCCATGCAGTACACTTTGCTAAAAACTTTGTAAATACTTAACAGGAACATGTCTTGTGATATTGTGCAACTTGGCAAGCATAATGAGTTGTTCTGAGTGAATTTATTAACAGTGAAATGATTTTCAAAATAAAAGGCACTTCACCAATGGGACACTTAGCAAAGTCTCATAAATAAGCGTGGGCTTTCACACTACCACAAAAATGAAGCTTGTTTCCAGTAGTTTCCTCTACCTGTCTTCAAAAAACTTTTTAGGCAAGGATTTATTTAAAGGGCCTGGTTCTTCCTTTGGATTCTAAGACATGAGGAAAATATCTAATATGTATGGAAAACAATTACAAATTGAAATTTTCATGAGTCATTTTGCTACATCAGAATGTAATGAAATTATGAATAATGTAAGAAGTTATACAACCACTATAATTATTTTCCTGTCAAATGACTGATGTTTGTCCTGTACCCACACTGTAAAATTATTTAAAACACTTTGGAGATAAAGAATAAGTGTGCTAGTGATTGTATTAGCTAGTTATCCATTCTATAAAATTAAGTCTGAGGAAGAGTTAAAGCATATTTATACCTTCTCTGTATTTAATTATTGCTGAAGTATATCTATTTGATATTTTTAGTGAAATATTACATATACTCTGTTTACCAAAGGTCAAAGGAAAAAGTTTAGGAAAATGACATTTGAGAGTGTGATCAAAGACCTAATCAAACATGTATTTTACATTAAATTTGTGGCTTGCTTCCTCTACTATTCAAACCATTTAAGGAAGACAGTGGACTCACCTCTTTTGTATTCTTCAGATAACTTTATTAGGGACTACTGAAAGAGTTTTCTTGCTTCTCTAAGACTACTTAAGTTTTCCTGAGGAAAGAAAATTAGAGTCTGGTTATGATAATGTGAATAATAGTGATAGTCACAGGGAGCTATACGCATAGGAGAGGGGCATGATCCATATTTGAGGATCAGGGATTAAAATATGTTTTATAATTCGGAACAAAAACTAGAATTTAAGAATGATTTGAGATCATACAAAAGGAAAAATATTCCAGCAATGTAAAGAAATTTTAATAGATGTCTCTGAAACTAGGGCTTAGATGCTGTTCAAAGCCTTTAGTGTGTTCTCTTTTATGCAAAGGGGCACACACACACACACACACACATACACACACAGAGTGGGAATCTGCCTTGTAAAATGCATAGATAAATAAACTCAACATTGTAACCAGAGAAAAGGACCCTGTTTCTCAGTTCTAGATGATACTGAGCAGATGTCTCTACAAGGTAACAAAGAAAAACACTTTTATATATATATATATATATATATATATATATATATATATATATATATATATATATATATATTCTAATTCTATAATTCAAAGTAAAAATTAACATACTTTTTGGCTCATAGCAGATGGAAACTAACAATCTAAACAAGGTCTCTCTCCTTTTAGCTTTCTTCCTTAGCCCTTCCCCACCACTGTCTTCCTCAGGCACACCATATCAGAGGATTCGACTTTAATGCACGCAATAGATGTGTTTGTGTATGCTTATATGAAATTGTACGATATTCTTTCATGAATGTATCTGTTTATAATTTACACAAGTGACATTTTTCTATAAGTTTCCTTGTATTCTTAACTTTTGTTGCTCAACAATATGTTTTAAGAGTCATGCAGGTATGCATAACATTCTGTTATATAAGTCTAATTCACTTTAATTATTTACTCTATTTATTCTTAGTTGTCAACAACCCTCATATCCAGCAAATACTGGATTTCACTGTTAATTTCTTCTTTGCTAGTTATTCAAAAAGCAAGTGTTTCATTTGATTGAACTTACAAATGGAGAGATGACCTATAGTCATTATCCCAGACAGCATTCCAATTCTGCAGAAACCAGTACTGACCCAGACAAAGAAATTATTGAAGCCATTGGGTAAAACACATAGATCTGTGTGCCATTTCTTTATGAAGATACCACATTTTGGATTTCTCTTTTTGTGAAATCTAGAGGTTGTGTTGCAACTTCAAGAAGAGGGTGGGACTGTATGAGACAATGACAATCTTTTAACAGATACAATTTTGTGTTATTCTTCTTTAAAAACTTCTCCTGTTTAAGAAATAAATGGTTAGAATTGTTACTTTTTAATATCATCTTGGAAATACCATCAATTTGAACCCATGAGTATTTGTGAAGAATTATTTTGATTAGTTTTAGCTGCCATTCAGAAGAAAATCCAAAATAATATTGGCTTAAACAAGACAGAAGCTTATTTATCTCTTCTGAAGCTCTTCCTATCTGCTCTACCACTCTGGCATAACATTTGAATTGCAAGCAGGGGTTAGCGAGAGGGGGTGGGTGCAAATGGAACCTTTGAAAGTTTTCAGGAAGTTCAGCTTACATCTTATTAGTCAGCACGTTTTCATGTGGCCATGCAGTGTGACTAAAGGAAGGCTCATCCTTAGCTAGGCAACTGTGTTCACCTAAAGATTAGGAAACCGTCTGCTGCTACAGAGACAGGCTGGTTCCTGAAAATATGGCCCATCTTTATAATTCTTTACGTAGCTATATGTCTTTTGCTTCTTTGAATCAAACTGATTACTTTCTCCCTTAGTGCTTTTGACTTCAGAATGAGCATTTCAGCTATAGATTTTTTTGGCCTGTAGTTTTTTGAGTGGTGTCATGGACAGCTCATCATTCACTGTGCTTCTTGTCTTCACTTTTATTCAGATAACTTCTGCTCAGCCTCAGTTGCTTTTGGCAGTCTTGATATGTATTCTTGAGTTTGGAGATTATATTTATCTCCAAAAATTCTCTAAAAATGGAATTTTTGAATTCTTCAAAATTAAAAAAAAATATTCTTTTGGTTTTGTAAGGTTTCCAAGAGGATAAGGAGAAAATGCTGAAATGAATCCTTGTTTAAAACAGATGTTCTCATAAGTGTTTTAAATTCTGTTCCAGTGGAAAGGGAAAAAAGAATAATAGAGAATATTTTAGTCTGACTTGGAAAGAGAGTGTAATTAACAAGAAGTCCCATAAGTTTTCTTATAGAAGTGCACAGATACCTAGTAAATAATGTAATTATAATCCTGGTTATAAGAGAAGGGGTATAGTAAATGGGAAACAGAATGTGCTTTGGATACCAATATAACTGAGTTCTTTACCTATCTGTGATGGTTAATTTTATGGGTCAACTTGGCCAGCTAATGAGGTGCCCAGATAGTTGATTAAACCCTATTTATGGGTGTGTCTGTCAGGATGTTTCTGGTGGAGATTTGCATTTAATTGGTAGACTGTGTAAAGAGACTTCCCTCCTTAATGTGGGTGGGCATCATCCAATCCATCCATCCAAGGCCTGAATAAAACAAAAAGGTGGAGGAAGGGGGAATTCTCTGTCTCTGCCTGACTGAATGAGTTAGAACATCAGTCTTCCTTTGACTTTGGACTGGGACTTACACCCTTAGCACCCTTTGTTCTCAGGCCTTTGGACTCAGGCTGGAACTTGTACCTTTGGTTCTTCTGGTCCTCAGGCCTTCTGCTTTGGACTGAAATTATACCTCCAGCTTTCCTGGGCTTCCAACTTGCAGACAGCAAATTGTGGAACTTCTCAATCTCCATAATCACACAAACCAATTCCTTGTAATAAATCTCTTATGTATGTGTGTGTGTGTGTGCGTGTATGTATATTAATGTTTATAATGTTTCTGTTTCTCTGGAGATCCCTGACTAATACACCATCTTATAGTTAACTGTGTGGCTTATAGAAAATTCTCTTTTTTAATCACACCTTTATTTTTAAACTTTTGGCACGGCTTACAGGATCTTAGTTCCTCAACCAGGGATCGAACCCGTGCCCTCAGCAGTGAAAGCACAGAGTCCTGACCACTGGGCAGCCAGGGAATTCCCAGAAAATTCTTAATCTAGGTGTTTTTATTTCTAAATTTTTAAAATAAAAAACATTATCCTCTTTTTTGTAGAGTTGTTATTGCCCAATACATGGCATCTGTGAATCGTCTAAAGGTCACAACTCATTCAAGACAGCAGTTTCATGTAATGGGGTACATGGAAAGGCCAATAATTCGATGAACATGAGCCCTTTCTTATACTTCATTTACTCTGAATGAGTTTCTTGGTCAGAAGCAATGAGGCATGGAATACTATGATGGTAAATAAGGCATTTTGTAAGTTTGTGAATGGTGGTTTTGGCAGAGCATTCTGCGAAAGAAAAACAAACTCACATGTGGTATAAGGTTTATTCCAGTGAGAATAAAATGCTACCCTTTCCATGATTGGAGACATCTTATTTAATTAAGCATTTAATTTACCAAGTAATTGACTGGTAAACCAAGATTACAGTGCCACTTGGGGGGCTTAGCATTGTCTCTGCTTTGGGCAGGTGGTAGAGTATTTGTACCTATACCCACAACATCCTTGTTGAGTCAGTCAAGGTTGTTAACCCCATGCATTGTCATCACTGCTTGTATGAACACTTAGCTCATGAGCCCAATGGGCAAGGAATGGTATAGCTAGAGAGATGGGTTTACTGATATCCTTAGAATGGGTCGACTTGTTCACTTTATTATTGCTATTTTCCTTGCACTTTGGTGAGCTTTCACATGGGGCAAACATGTCTTCACATCCAATGCCCCTTCAGAAATTTTTTCCATCCACCTCTTATCCAGGTTCCCTTGTATCAATTTCCCCCTTTTGTTCTTTCCAAATCCATGGCCATTAAGCCAAATTAACCACTGCCCATGAATCAATGAAGATCTATGCCTCTGGTCATCTCTCTTTCTATAGAAAATCAACAACCAGGTATACCATTTGAAGTTTTAGATATCCTTTATAAAGGTAACAAACATCTAGTGTCCTCTTCCTTTATGGTGACCCCAGAGTAACCCCTATATAGTGCTGCCTCTGTGTACTTTCAAATAGTGCCAGTATATTATTAGAAAAACACCTATAACTGAACCCCAACTTTTTGTCATCAGCTGCTACTCATATGAAATTGCCCAAAAGTCCATACATGTGACTTGAGAGAGAGAAGGCAATGTAATACCATTTGGCCATGATTATTTAAGCACCATCTAATCTGCCAGGTTATATGGTCCGTGTATTACATCCTGGACCTGTTGCAAGGCATTTTCCTATTATAGGACCTACTCAAAAATGTTAGTTTTGAGGGGTGAATCAGTTCACAAATAGCACGTCCAAATTCCAAAGAGGTCCTCTCAGTATTGTGTCTCTTTCTTGGTGGTTGGAGAGGCTCAAGGAAGCAAGTTGCCTTTCAATTTGTAACTGACCTTTCAGTATTTTCCAGACCAATGAATTTTGAGGGGATTTATTTTCCATCTTTTGCCATGTATATGTTTTCACTAGATGTCTAAAATAGTTGCCACTTCCTAATAATCGGACCCAATTAGCATATCCTCGATGTAACAAATCAATATAACAGGCCACTCTGGTGGAATGGAGAGGTGATCAAGGTTGCTCTAGAGTAGACTATGGTGTAGGATTAAAGAGTTATATAGTTATGAGGTAAGGCAGTGAAGACATATTACTGGTACGTTCAGCTGAAAGAAAAATGCTTTTGATGTTCTTTACAACCAAATATAGAGAAAAGCATTTTCCAGATCAATAGCTGCAGACCAGGTGCTGGCTGAGGGATATGTTAATTTATTCCAGCTATGAAACTTCATCTGTAGCAGCAGCTGCAATTGGAGTCAATATATGATTGAGATGATGATAATCCATTATTATTCTCCAAGATCCATCTGGATTGTGTATGACCCAAATAGGCAACTTGAATGAGAATGTAGCATGAATCAACATTCTTGCACTTTTCAAGTCTTTTAGATTGTCACTTATTTCTGCAATGCCCTCATGATTGATCTTGAATTATTCTTTTGCTAGATAGAACCAGTTCTAGTGGCTTTCACTTGACCTTTCTTATTAAAAGAGTCCAGTTAATCAATGTGCAAATTCTGCCAGCTGCTAAGTTTGACTACTCCAAATTATGGGAAATAACCACAGGTTGTGTTCAGGGATTCACTAGACCCTCTGTGAAATGAGAACAAACCAAAACTCCATTGCTCACTTCATCTTCATAAGCCTCAAATCTAACTAGTGGACCACAAAGGAGTTTCAGGTCTCCAGGATTAAGGTAATTTTGGAGATGCAGTCCAGTAATCCCTTAAAAGTTTGATTATTTCCTCTTTGCCAATGCATAGTCAACCCTGTAAATGGCCACAGGGTAATTGGACAAAGGCAGAGAGAAAGTTTAGGTATTCAATTTTGGGGTTTATGGAAGGATCCTTCCTTAAGGGGACATGGCCTCCACTTTAATCAAGAGACTAGAGTTCTGTAAACTCGCTAAAGTCTGAAAATTCATTTACAGGTTGTGATTTTCTATTATGGTGATTGAAATAGTTTTGTTAACCAAACTTAGAGTTTAGTTACTTATACAAGTTTAGTAGGCTATACATATATTTCAGTTTAGAAATACAATGTTCAACTAGCCAATGCCAAAAATTTCTGCTGGTTAGGTCTAACCTGATTTCTGTGTTGGTTCTGTCAACCCATCATGGTAAAAATACATACATTGCCTTTGACAATTAAGAGTTACAATCAGATCTGATTATCTTCATTACATTTGGAAACTCAGTTCCCTGGTGGCGCAGTGGTTGGGAGTCCACCTGCCAATGTAGGGGATACGGGTTCATGCCCCGGTCCGGGAGGATCTCACATGCCGCGGAACGGCTGGGCCCGTGAGCCATGGCCGCTGAGCCTGCGCGTCTGGAGCCTGTGCTCCGCAGCGGGCGGGGCCACAGCAGTGAGAGGCCCACGTACAGCAAAAAAAAAAAAAAAAAAAAAGCCATGACAGAACTATTCAAGCCATGAAAGGCTCCACTCATGAATGTATTTTCTAGACTTGAAAAGGACTATCTTTTATAACCTCTGTGGGACACAGAAAGTTTTATGTGATAAATCCATTCAAGCATTCCAATCTCCTTCAGCTTTGGCACCTTAATCTAAAGCATACTAAAAAGTTCTGGAATTTCCCTCTCATTTAGTGTGTGCACATTTGGGTCCAAATCAATCAACCAAGCAAAATATTAGAGGCACTCTCAGTTTGTTGAGCTAAGCCATTGAATGCTTTTATCTATTGAATGTTGATATGAATATTGAATGTCGAATATCTATTTAAGGAGTATAAATTCAATCTAACACTATATTTCTTAAATCTGATCTAATACCTTTAGAATTAATCCCAGTACATGTTTCTCAAGTTTCTAGCTATAGAAATTTGCAAAATCTTGGTAATCCTTTGGTGTGCATTAGACCTTCTCATGAGTCATACTTTGTACCTTATTCTCTGGCCTTCTTGAAATTTTAGTTATAGATCTAGAAGAATGAGTTTGAGTGGGGATTTAGGCTTTGAGGAGAATCAGAAATCCCTTGGAAAAATAGTACCACAGGGGAGGTGACTAAAGTTGTTTCAGACAAAAGTAGACTACCTCTTCAGACAAGAAGAAAATAGTGCTTCTACTGGCAAAGGAGGCTTAGCAAAATTTTATGAATTCAAGGTCCTTAGCTAGTCGCAATCTGAAAGTATATGCCCGTCATAATGTTTAGTGTCCTATTCCTTTCTAAACGTTGACTTTTTGCCCCTACATAACAGGGATGCTTCATCCTTCAGTTTACAATTACATCTTCCTTACTTCCTTTGAGTCACCCCCAGCAGCACCCTGCAAGTCCATATTTCTACTAGCAGTCTGTTCTAGGAACTTTAGGCTTTCTATTTCACACTCCTCAAAATTCTTCTAGCCTCTGCCCAGTGCCTGATTCCAAAGTCACTCTCACTTTTTTAGGTATTTGTTACAGCAACACCCCACTTCTAGGTAATAGAATTTCTATTAATTTTCTATTGTTTCCCAACATGTTGCTACAAAATTAGTGGCTTACAGCAACACAAATTTATTATATCAAAATTTCCCTGGATCGAGAATCTGGGCACAGATTAACTGGAACTTTTGCTCAGGGTCTCACCAGGCTGAAATCAAGGTCTCAGTTAGGTCTGCATTCTCATCTGAGGCTCAGGGTCCTATTCTAAGCTTATCTGGACTTGCGGCACAACCAACTTCCCTGTGGTTGTAGGACTGAGCTCCCTGCTTTCTGGTTGGTTATCCACCAGGGGCTGTTCTCAGCTACTGGAGTTCCCCACACTATGATTCCACAACATTTAAGCTGCTCCTTCAAGGCCATCAGGCAAGCTGTCTGTTGTTTCACGTTTCACTATGTTTTAGGGACTCACTAAATTAGGTCAAGCATACCCATTATCATCTCTGTTTGATTATTTAAAGGCCAACTGCTTAATAAACTATTCATGGTAAGGATATCCTATAACATTCACAACTTCTGCATGCATGCAATCGTAGAGGATTATACAAAGCATAAACACCAGGGGGCAGGAATCTTGAGGACCATCTTAGAATTTTGCCTATGACACCCAGTGAACTTAGCAAATATCAAAAATCAAAACAAAACATTAAACTCCTTATTTTCATGAAACTATTCTATAATAGCAACTTATTGATCCTTCAAGGTGTTGTCTCCCATAGATATATGATACAGGTGTCTACAGTGATCATTTAAGTAACTCCTTTACTGCTTCATGCAATAGACTACCAATGGCCATATTATCACTGGAAACAGTATCTTCAACATCTTTAAAAATAATCAGATCAGAGAATCACTTCTACATAACCCATAACCAATTCAAAGAACCCTCCATTAAGGTTCTTTTCCTCTGGAATCTGTTACTATACTTATTTTTCTAACAGTAAAGTTTTATTCAGAGAGAAGCAAAACCACCCTAAGTGCAATAGAATAGGAGATTTATCACAGCGCTTAGGTCTTATGCGGTTGGGAACTCATAGAGGAGCGTATGTCATTCTTTATCCTGGCCCATGAGAATGGAAGATGAAGGCAAAGATGGGGTGGGAGCTGGAGAAGCTGCAGGTCCAGATGATGCCCCAGGCCAACAAGATGACTAAACACATTAGTGACAACATGTCAAACTGCCAAAGTAACTGGCACCTTCAATCTTCAGAGTATAAATATATAGCTGCTACTTCATTTCTGCCTTTAAAGTCTCACAGAAATTTGTCTTGTGGTCAACACTAACCTGAAGCCATGTAGTAAAAAAATTCTGAACAATGTAGTTGACACAATAATAAATTGACAAAGTAATAGATCACCACAATTTACAAAGTTATAGCTACCAGAGATTCAAATAAGACAGTATGCAGACTTTTCTTAAAACATCACATTCTGTTAGATAGAAAGATAAGTAAATATTTACAGAAATTGTATTTCATGGTGTTTTTTATAATACCAGAAATGTTAAATCATAGGCATTTGGAGACTTTAGCTATCTCACTTTTGAAGAAAGAAAGCGTAATTTTGTGGTCCATTCTACTAATATAGAGCCAATTTTCATATTGCTGTATTTCATGATTCTGCTTTTTTTAACTATTTGTTTAATCAGGCAGTTAAGGTTTGATTTGACATTTAAAAATTCCTGACATATCTGGCTAGGTTATGGAAAGTCATGATAGAGGCAATTAACACCTTAATTATAAGAAATCAAGGTCTGCCTCTTCTATGGCAGTACTCATTCCATTGTTACAGGCAACAATTTACCTATCCTTTAACAGAGTTTACAGTCTTCTTAGAATAATAGTACCCCAAAATAATATGTGTTTTTAATACTTTATGAATACAATCTGAACTTCACAAATTTTACATATTGCTTTGCTTATTTAGAGTTTTTATTTTTTTTCCTGGTTAATTTTTGTTGGAACATTTTTTTTTTCCCCAACATGATTTACATTTCTCTCTGTAGGAGTTATACTGCCCTTTATTTTAGATTCCATTGGGCTTCCTATTACTCCCATCCCCATCCTGACCTACAACAGTGCTTGGAATTTACCAGAAATGTAAGAGATGTTTCACTGACTTGAGTATTGCCAGCAAAGTTTTTATATTTGTAACAAACTATGTTGTTTCCAGCCTGAGAGTTTATATACATTTCAGAAAAAATTACTGACTTTAAAATAACCTCACCCTCCACAAAGCATTTAAATAATGAGGGCTCTCAAAGACTATTACTCAAACTACATAGAGAAGAGTCATAAATATTCATGAATTGTTTAACACTGCTGTCGTTAATGATTTCACTGCTCATTTTATATAAAAATCCAATCTATTTTCTTATGTATCATTTGCTAAAGCACTTTACTGACTGAACAGAATGTGAATGATTATCAATTCTTCTCTTGCTTTGATGTACAGTCTCTGCCTGAAGGAGGATAAACCAAAGCAGGCAGCATACATCTTCCAAGTTGTGATGCTCATTCAGAAATGATATGAATTTGAAAGATTATGCAGATAGCATCACTGAAATAGCTTGGGCTTTTCGTATTTCCTGAACTTGTTTTTTGCATTAGTAAGTCTTTATAAATTCTACAAACTCTTGAATTGTCCACAATTATTCACCAGCTATGCATGAATACCCATGTATCCAGGCTGAATACTGTAATTATCAGTACTTTTACTGTGAAGTTATAACCACTTCATCTCTTCCTAATGTGAATCAGGCTTATAAAGAATGTTACACGCTTTGTAAATGGTAATTAAGTAAATACAAAAAAAAAGAATGACTTTAAAGGGGAGGTTATAATGGTTTTCTGGATTAGCAAATTAGAAGGGCGACTGGTTACAATAGAGTATTTATTGAAGATTCCTTTTTAAAAACTTAAATATTTTAAGCCTTTATCGCTCTCTGAATCAAAACTGGATTGCTTAACTTTAAAAACTCAAGTCCTTAACCTCTTCCTATCTTAGACCTAAGTAACTTCATTTGAGATATCTATCTATCTATCTATCTATCTATCTATATATATATATAGAAAGAGAAAGAGAGAGAGAGAGAGAGAGATCGATCTATGGTTGAAAAGTAAAGTGTACAAATGGTTGAAAAGTAAAGAAGAACAAATGAATACAGGGTAGCTATGTTGACATGGAGCAGAAGCTTTGAAAGAAGATTTGAAAAGTTAGCATAAGGAAAAAAGTTTTTGGAAAGTGCTAATTCAAGTATATAGATTTTATGCTTTCTTCTTTCTGAAAATTTTGTACATAATCTTACCTTGCTCATCGATATCTCATGCCTGATAATTATGGTTTGTTTCTTATCTAGTAATATTGTTCCAGAATGTGAATATTTTCACTACTGGCATAAAGTTATGCTACCACAAAGAGTGCAACTTTTTTGTATTATCTTCCTATAGTAGAGATATTAAAAATCAGTCAGCCATAAGTTTGTTTTCTACATCTGTGACTCTATTCCTGTTTTATAAATAAGTTCATTTGTACCATTCTTTTTAGATTCCACATATAATCGATATCATATGATATTTGTCTTTGTCTGACTTACTTCAATCAGTATGACATATACACACTACTATATATAAAATAGAAAACTAATAAGGACCTATTGTATAGCAAATGGAACTCTACTCAATACTCTGTAATGACCTGTAGGGGAAAAGAATCTAAAAAAGAGTGGTTATATGTATATGCATAACTGATTCACTTTGCTGTACAGCAGAAAGCAACACAACATTGTAAATCAACTATACTCCAATAAAAATTATTAAAAAAGAGAAAAAAATCAGTCAGCACAGGACAATGAAGCAACAAACACCAATTTACTTACCATACATATAACTTTGACTTTAGAAGAATCTTAATTGAAGTCACTTTCCCTGGTTTGTATGCCTGAAGTAAAGACGCTTTCCCAGGGTAGACTATATGTAGTATGTCTGTTGCTGGATTAAGTCACATTAAGATCCTTAAAACAAACAAACAAAAAACAGGCTATAAAATGCATGGAAAGCAAAAAAAAAAAAAGAAACAAAAAACTATTTTAAGCATAGTGTCTGAGGGCAATAAAATCTATCATCATGCTTTTGATTAGAAGTAAATATACATTTTATTTTTATTAAGTTATTACTGCATGGGATCCAGGTGTCTTCGTTTTACTCTGATTCATTCTATTATGCTCAGAATGAATTTTGAAACACCTCTGTCTTTGGATGTTCCTATTTTATTCTCATTGGTTACTGATTATTTATCTTTAGAGATGGGGAGTAGAACTGTCCTTCCTGGAAGTCCTATCCCAGTTTAACAGTGGAAATACCTGATAATGTTTGATGATGTACTCACTCTATAGTCGAGGAGTCCTCAGAAGTAGAAATAAAGAGTAAAAATAGCTAGAAAGTATTGAGTGTTTATAATGATACTAAGTAAAAGATTTTTAAATTTAATCCTAAGAAGATTCAAGGAGATATTATATGTGTCCCATATTCCAGATGATAAATCTGGAACATTTACGTTGTTTACTGAAGGCCACACAGAGCTAGGATTCAAAGTTCCTTTAGTGGGACACTATGTCCAAGGAGTGATTGGGTTACATACATCACAACACTACCTCTCACCTAGAAATTTATAAAGGAAAACCTGTTTGACATTATGACCTTTGGTCTATATAACTCAAATTGGAAGAATCATTGTACATGTTGCCAAGGAGCATGTTAGCAACCTGTTATCTTTTCAAGGTTAATTTAATGGACTACTATGCATATTAAAGAATACTTCTGAGTTTCTGAAAATTCACAGAACTAAAATTTCTGAATGTTCATTAGCCATATATTACTGCATCACATATATATACAATGGAAGTGGTCTAGATTCAATTAACTTCTGTTATATCCCATTTCCAAACCTGGTCTTAAAATTGCATACATTGATAAAAATTTAAACTGATTTAATAAAAATAGAAATGTATGAATTAAAAGACATTATTTTTTCATTTATCAAACTTATTAAGTTCACTAATGGTTAAGTTATTTATTGGGCTAAGACACTTAATCAGAAATTTTTCCTTCTATCATGTATCTGACTATTAAATTTTAGAAGTGCCTTAGTTAAAATGCAAGAAATTTCCAGTACATTTCCAGACTCCAGAGATACATTATTTATGTTAACAAACTGTAAAGAGTTCATTTGCTTTAATATTTATGAGGGAGATCAATGACACATACAATGTAGTATTACTAAGCTCTAAAACCACTACAAAACATAGATTCAATTAATGGAATGTTAACCAAAGAATATAGTCAGCAACTCATAAATAAAGGATTGTTATAAATGTCCAGATTTTTAGGATTCTTTGGAATACCTAATGAAGCCTGCCATTAAGAAATGTATTTTGCTACCTTGAACTATTAAAAAATGTAATTTTAAGGAAAATTAGATGCAGTCTTGCTCAGAGCAGATTGCATGTTTTAAAGCTATATTGGTTTTTAAGCCTTTGAAGATAATAAGGAAGTTCATTAAGCAATTACCTTTGAGTTACTTGAAATATTGAATAACCTCAGAATGATTAGGTTCAAAGAGGTTTAATTGGCATGAGCCATGCCGTACCTTTTAAATAAAATATTTTGTAAGATATTTATAAAAATATTAAGTTCCAAAGCATTTTTACAATAAATAAGAGTAAAAATTGAATTGGCAAACAACTTGGGAATAAAAGTGATTGTTAAAATGTCTGAATAATGAAATTTAAAGGCTAGGTATCTGGAAATATGAGACACACAATATAATTTATTCATATAAAACCTTAATGTCACTGGCCAGAAAAAAAATTTTTGTTCTTTCTCTTTAGTACAAGATATGAGTTAAGAATGTATCAAACATTAATTATCAATTAATAAGAGTTTTGAATAAAGTGAAAAGAAGCAAATGCACTTTCTTGTGAAGATTTTTTAAAATGATATAAAAATAAAGCTATAACCAATATTACATTAATTTGCATATAGTGACTTTGTAAAGCAGGAAGACAGCAGTATAGCTATTTATTTAAAATGTTTTGGAGCTGTCTAACCAAGGATACTAGTTGCCAATAAGCAGTCACTTCATAATTGACATAAGTTTTAGTTTTATTTATTAAAAAAGTATTAGAACATTGCAAATGTATTAACTCCTATATTGAAGTGCTTGTAACAGTCAACTGCAAAGGAATTTTAAGCTTTATTAAGTACTTTGACCTTGATCATATTGAGAATCCTTCCAGCAATTAAGGAAATGTTCATGAATTCTTAGATGAAGCCCAAAATAGTTTCCTAAGTTAACTTATATTTGGGAATTCTTTGCTCAGCTGGTATTAATAGGTTTTTGCAGAAATATTATAAGTAATTTAAAAATTACCACTTAAAAGGTAATATATTTTATGATTACCAGTTAAAATGTGGTAATAAAAAATAATAATTAGGTATACTACCCAGATGAGAGTCACCAAATTTTTTAAATTCAGTGCTAAATACTATATGCATATCCTTCCACACTTGATCCTAGCAAAAAATCATTTTTCTCCTTGAAACTATGAATTTGTAAGATAAAGTTTTCATTGCCCCTTTGACTATAAAATAGTGTCAACAATAAGAATTAAGTTTTTTGTTGCTGTTGATAATTTTTACTGCTCCTAAATTATTCTAGGTGGCAAAATTATTTTCAGTGATTTACTGACGTAGAAAAATTCAACTGATAGTTAGCTCAAATCATGAAGAAAATGCTTTTGATTTTTTAGATGTTGAATAATTCAACATATTTTCTTAATAAAAAGAACACTGACAGAAATAAAGTAAGCAGTTATGTACTAGCGATAGTTTTTTTTTTTTTTTTTTTCCATTTTTTTTTTAAGTTTATTTATTCATTTTTTTAATTAGTTTCTGCTTTATAACAAAGTGAATCAGTCATACATATACATCTGTTCCCACATCCCTTCCCTCATGCATCTCCCTCCCTCCCACCCTCCCCATCCCACCCCTCCAGGCGGTCACAAAGCACCGAGCTGATCTCCCTGTGCTCTGCAGCTGCTTCCCACTATCTATCTACCTGACGTTTGGTAGTGTATACACGTCCATGCCTCTCTTTCGCCTTGTCACAGCCCACCCTTCCCCCTCCCCATATCCTCAAGTCCATTCTCAAGTAGGTCTGCGTCTTCATTCCCGTTTTGCCCCTAGGTTCTTCATGACATTTTTTTTTTAAATTCCGTATATATGTGTTAGCATACGGTATTTGTCTTTCTCTTTCTGACTAACTTCACTCTGTATGACAGACTCTAGGTCTATCCACCTCATTACAAATAGCTCAGTTTCGTTTCTTTTTATGGCTGAGTAATATTCCATTGTATATATGTGCCACATCTTCTTTATCCATTCATCCGATGATGGACACTTAGGTTGTTTCCAGCTCCGGGCTATTGTGAATAGAGCTGCAATGAACATTTTGGTACATGTCTCTTTTTGAATTATGGTTTTCTCAGGGTATATGCCCAGTAGTGGGATTGCTGGGTCATATGGTAGTTCTATTTGTAGTTTTTTAAGGAACCTCCATACCGTTCTCCATAGTGGCTGTACCAATTCACATTCCCACCAGCAGTGCAAGAGTGTTCCCTTTTCTCCACACCCTCTCCAGCATTTATTGTTTCTAGATTTCTCTTTTTTTTTTTTTTAATTAGTTTCTGCTTTATAACAAAGTGAATCAGTCATACATATACATCTGTTCCCACATCCCTTCCCTCATGCATCTCCCTCCCTCCCACCCTTCCCATCCCACCCCTCCAGGCGGTCACAAAGCACCGAGCTGATCTCCCTGTGTGTACTAGCGATAGTTTTAACCATGCAGTCTCCAAACTTGAAGACACTCATATGCCTGTGAAAGTACTGGCTAAATGGCTTATCTCTGTCCCACCTGAGATACATTAAATGAATGTAAATGCTGCTAACATCTAAAAATTCACCTGTGCTGGTAATGATGGAAAGAAAAAGGAAAACACAGGATATTTAACTTTTTTAAAAAAAGAATTCACTGAGGAACATGTTTTAATCTTCATTCAATTGCTCTTCATCAACCAATCCTACCTGACAGAAGCCTGTATACTCAACACATCTGTTATCTCTCAATATTAGACACCAGTGAGACGCTGTATTTAAAGGTTTCATGTTGCAGCATAAAGCATTAAATATTTGCTAATTATTTATTATTATACATTTGGACCTGTATCACGGTTTCACAATTGGATGACTAACAACATTCTGCTTGGGGTGAGGAAAGACTCACTGCAGATCTTGCAATTTCTATCATGAGAAAAAAGGGCAAGAGGGACACACACCTTTTTATGAAAGAAGTAACATCCTTTTGTTAAAGTAAAGCAGTTCAGTGAAAACTGTTTTAATATTCCTTCAGTTTTCTTAAACTTGATTTGAGGTCTTCTTCAATTAGAAAAGTAACTTGTGTATTTTGAGGGTTTTTTGATCAAGGGGAAAGAAAAAAAAGTCTTCAATCTGAAGTTAGTAAATAAGAATAAGTCAATAAATGTTAGGGAAAAAATCCTCAACGGCAACAATAAAACCAAAGAATAAGAGAAGATGAAACTCAGAGAATAACAGAATACATAAAAACTTCTAGGGTAAAATTTAATTCACAAAATGCATAACACTTAAGGGGATACACAGATGTTTTGTTACTTTAGGCAACCTATCAATACAAGAGTAATAAAACCACTTACCAGACACAGCTTCTCTTAGCAATTAAATATCTTGACATATTTCTCACGTTGGTGTTCTTAAGTAGGACAACATTTATTTAGAATTACAGAGATACTAACAAATAACTCAGTTTGCCAGTATAACTCATTCAGTTACTCTGCAGTCTATTTTTAAAGTGGATATATGACTTACTCAAATACATATATGTATACACACACACCATATAGAAAATTAGGATTCATAATAATTATCTTGTATGACTGAAAAGTTAATTGATAATATCAACTGACAATTGATAATATAATTTTCTTAACCAAAAATATTTCCCATGGTTCATGGTAAAAAAACCTTTGGGAGCTTCCCTGGTGGCGCAGTGGTTGAGAGTCCGACTGCCGATGCAGGGGATGCGGGTTTGTACCCCGGTCCGGGAAGATCCCACATGCTGCGGAGCGGCTGGCCCGTGAGCCATGGCCGCTGAGACTGCGCGTCCGGAGCCTGTGCTCCGCAACGGGAGAGGCCACAACAGTGAGAGGTCCACGTACCGCAAAAGAAAAAAACAAAAACTCTGGGGACAGGTAATTTATGTTAGGCATCTGTATAAATTTAAAACTAATTGGTGTAATAAAATTTGTCCCCAGCATAAGCTACTTTTATAGACAAACTCTATCATATATTTGGCTATCTGAAGTGAAATATAAGAAATTTATTTAATTCAAAAGATAGAATGACAGCTTTTCCATCTTTATGTTTGGACTAGAAACCATATGTGTCTCATTTGCCAGGGGACATGATGTTGTGCCAGTTGCTTTCAAGTTCCTGCCAAAAGCTCCATTTTCAAAATTATATTTGGTAGTCAGTAGAACGTGCTAAAAATTCACTGTTGTAGGTTTTAAGCTTTCTTCTTCATATTTTAAGTTTGATTACCAAGAGCCTACACTTTTACTAGAGAAAGTTTTCAAACTCTTACAAAATAAATCCAAACCTATCGTGGTCTGACATAGGAAGTTTTTTTTTTTAGTTGTTACACATTAAAAAAAAAAAAAGCTTCAGCTTTAAAGCTGAAGATATTGTGCATTATCAGATGCAATGACCCTGAGAAAAGGATCCATATGGTATTACTGACTTGAAGAAAAGCACACAAGTGTTGTGAGTTTAAGTTTTATTTAGGGTCTTACTGAGGATGAAAACCCCAGGAGACAGTCTCTTAGTAGCTCTGACGAAACCAGTCTGGAGAGGTAGGGGAGGAGCCAGTTTACCTAGGATATTTTTGGCTGGGGAATACATGCAGTCAAGCATACGTCTTGGTAAAAAAATCACTGCTATTCACAAAGAACAGATATCTCAAGCTAATGATTTCAGGGCTTTTCTATGTATGGGAAGATGCAGAAATCTGGGTTCATTAAAATTCTTCTTGAGATATGCATCTAACTCTCTATAGGGCCTGTTTACCCAAAGCACAGAGTGCTTCATTGTGAATTCCTCTCAATGTGTGCTGTCCTTCAGCAAGTGCAATAGCTAATGGCTTAATCCTTGTAGCACTTGGTGATGAGCAACACTGTTCATTTTTCTTTGCTTACAATACATTCCTTTTAGTATTTGGTATTAAGCCAATTTTTTTTCTCTAAAAATATCTAGGGATTAACTATGAAAAAAATAACAAAAAATTACTATTTGTTATTTTCTCCCTTATGCATGACTCTAGTGCGTCTCCAAGTTAACTGTAATATGTGATTGCACTAAAAAGATCATCTTTGGTTGATGCTCATTCAACTCTCCTGATTCTTTTGTTTTGGTGTTTTTGATCATTCCATAAGTCTAACTCCTCAAATATACAAAGATATAGAATTGTACATAAATACATACACAGATAAGAAGACCCTGTATGTTAATAACTAGGTAAATGCATAATATAATAAATAATAAGAGTTCTTGTGTTCTTTCAAAAGTAATCAAATAAATAAAAAAAAATTTTCCCCATAGAAGTCAGAACATGTTGCCTTAGTGTCTTAACAGTTCATAAAAGGTATCATGAAGAAGTTATTTTTAAGCTGAATTTTGAGCACTCCAGGCATTTAAAAAAAAAGTTACAGTCTAATATTGCTTACATTTATAATGAAAGGAGAAAGGGGAGACTTCAGAGTGAGGGAGATAAGAAGGGATAATGAGTCATAGGCCATACTTTGAAAAGTCTTATATAGGAGGAAACAAGACAAACCACTGACCCCAAGATCGAAGAGACAGACAGGTGAAAATATAGGGAGTCACATTTTACTGCAGCAGAGACTCATGAGTGAAAACTGCTGTGGGAACCAGTGCCCAGGAGGAAAACGGGAACTGTATTTGACAAATTGCTGGATGCTCGGTGAGGTCACCTCTGAGAGTTAAAACTGCAGGGTCCCCCAGTCTTAGGGGGACTCCCACAGTATTGTGTGATATACCTCCAGGAGGTCAACCAGACTCCCACAGTAAATATAAAAGTCTCATCATGTTTCCGGTAGGGGGAAGAGAAAAGGAACCACTGTGACATTCTCCAGAGTACTCTGTTCTTCTTAACTAGGCCTGTCCTGAGTAGGGAAACTAGTTAACCAGAGCCTAATGTGCTGGGCTATTATCAGAGCCTAACTGATCTGGGAGGGCAAAAGGTATAAAGGAAATCTCTGTACCTCCCCCTCAATTTTGCCATCAATCTTAAGTTTCAATTAAAAAATAGTTTTAATAAATAATAAGAAAAAAGTCTATATGCCACATTAGAAAACTTGCATTTTATTCTATGATTAGTGTTTAGCAGATATTACTTTTTCGGAATACAAAAGAAATATATATTTCTTTAAGAAATTCAAGCAATACAGAAGTTATGTATAAGGTGAAACTTGTAGACTCCTCTTCCTACAAAATGGAAAATTAGAAATTCTTAAAAACTTCACTGAAAATAAAGTTTTTCATGGGAAGTATAATGAACATAAATAAAATCAATTTGTGTTCACGGATACATAAGATAAATTCCCGTGCTAAAAGAGGAGGAGTAGACATAATTCCACAGTGATAAAAGCTTGCACTAAAACCCATGGTATGTCAAGGGCATATGGTGACACCAAGAACATAGAGCCATATTTGTGAAAGGCCAGTCAGGATTCAGGAGGCAAGGTGTGGACTTGCTCAAGGTGTGCACTTGGAAGTAGGTCCTCAAGCTAAAGACATAACTTTATGAAAAGCACGGGTCAGAAAAAAAAGTCAGCTACAGGCAGAAAAAGCAGCTAAATATTTTCATAATGAAAGAATATTATAAAAATAGAAAGAAAATGAAGAAAGGAAAGAAGGATAGGATAGAAGAAGGAAGGAAGAAAGAAGAGGAAAACAAGACTCCCCTGATATTTTCTAGCAGCAAAACAATTATTAATGCAAAAAGTTATTCTGCATTGATAGCAAGTGTGTCTTGCAGAAGTAAAGCAAAACTTTTGAAGAAAGAGCTCCTCAGCCCAGGCCCCTCAGTACTTTATATATTCAGATAACTTAAACATGAGGTCAAAACACACACACACACACACACACACACACATGCATGCATACACTGTAAAACAACTGCAGAAAAAGTTACTAAGAGTGAAAAAATAAAAATAAAAGGCGGAATCATACTCTCAAGAAATTCTGACATTGAAATTACCTCGTATGAATATATAATTGCCATGTTTAAAGCAGTTATAGAAATAAAGATGCAATTGAAAATGGCCAGTAATGTCCAGACTAATCTGCAGAAGAACAACACATGGGAGGTTCACAAGAAAAATATATGGCTGCACCATGTACCCCCAAGGATATTCACAAGGAAAACATGTTCACAAGGAAACGTTATGTTCACAACAAAACTGTACAGTGGCGCAATGGTGGCAGCTACTGTTGAAAATATCCAAGGTTCTGTTCCCAGAGTTAAAAAAAAAACAAGATTTTAATCTCATATGTAATATAACCACACTTCTGAAACACAGAAAGTGCAGAAATTTTACAAACAAGGCTCATAAAATTTTCAATGTTAGCGTTTGGTGTAGTTCCCATATTTTCCTGTCAATTTATGTATTTCCTATGACAGGATTGGTATTTAAAACCATCTAAAAATGTCTGCATCATATAATACTGAGTGTACCTTAAATTAATGAAATATTTCCATTTTCTTGGACATCAAAATTATATTTTTCTACTTGTAGATTTTCTATATTTTTATATATTGTCTCTTGACAGATGCTGATATCCATATAACCAAGAGCATTATAACTGACTTAAATAATAAAAAAATATATTTTTAGAACCCATAGCAAAATTTTTGGAGGCTTTTCAAATTTGCACATGCATCACTAAACCATGTGGAAAACAGTTTATAGTTTCATAACTCTGTTTGGACAAAGCATTGCCTTTCTACAGTCTTGTTTTGCTGTTGTTGTTTGTTTTGTTTCTCTAATTCTGTGAGATGGAAATTTCATGGGATTAGGGCTTTAATTAATATTTCTTTAGAAGAACTGAAGTTTTCAATGCCACTATAATTAATTGTATAATCATGCTCACTGCTTAGAAAAACATTTTTTAAATAACAATTTTCCATAAAACTAATGGAATGTTGATGCAGAAATTATCCAATCTACTCAAACACTGGCAAACTGACCATCCTAGTAACCTTGCATTCTGTTTTATTTGTCTTTTTTTCCCTGTTAAAAGGAAAAGATATTTTGGTTTCCCCAACTTAGTTATATATCTCTCATCACTCCCACTAACATATGCACACACTCTTGGTCCCTGCTACAGTGATTTTTCACTCAGTCAATGTTTGTTAAATATAGTCTGACAAATGAAAAATATAAACAAATAAATCTCTCCTGCAATGACTGTCCAAAGCACATTGTTATGAAATAAAAGCATCTCTGAAACCTAGTAAAATAAATTTCAGACTATTGTTTGAAATATAAAGTTTCAATAAATAATTCCCCAGTTTTTCTCAATTTCTTGCTTTAAGTGAAGCATGGAAAGAGAGATGCTATATTACTGTAGACCCTGCTGAATCTTTCAGTATAAAACTCCTAAAGAGCAAGCTTCCTCAAATCATGTTCCTTATATGCTCCTTGAAGTGTGTCAAGCACATAATTGGCATATGCAGACAACAGTCATGCTCAATAGCTGATATTTTCCAGGTTTCTTTATATTAACTGACCTATTTTTTTTCTTTCAGACAGGATAAGCACAAAAACAAAGTTTATGAGAATGCCTTTAACAGCAGTCCCATATGAGGTAAAATCATCTTTCCTTTTTCCAAAATAATTCATTTTTGTGTTTTCAATAGGACACATGCATACATAATAAGAAAAATAAAGAATGTGGAGGAAAAAGGAGAAAAGAATAGAAGGAGAAAAAAAGAAGGATAATCATGACTTCCTCTTATATATGTAAAATATAAAATGTGTTACCCTTCTGACTCAGGAGGCAAGTGTATAACACAAGTTAGAACTGTTAACTTCCAATTGACTAAATTTATGGCTTAGAGTAACTGAAAATCAATAAATGACAACCTTTGCTATGTTTCCTCTAATTAAAAAAAAAGTATATATCTTAAAAAGGCAAAATAGTAGTTTCCTTTAGTATTGAGTAAATAAATGAATCATGAAAGATGAGGCATTACGTTTTTTTTCATTGCTCTCAGATGGACTAATTAACCTCACATGAAATCTTTGTTTCCCTGAATAACTACTAAAACTTTGTTTATAAAAATCTAAGTTCTTATCTTTACTCCCAGGAGAAATATAACTCTTTTTATTTCTTCCTACTCTTCATTGAGGTGTTCTTTATTACATGGATCAATTTATTAAAAATATTAGGAGAGGTTCATATATATATATTTTTTATAGAGCAGGTTAGTAGTCATCCATTTTATACACATCAGTGTATACATGTCAATCCCAATCACTCAATTCATCACACCACCATCCCCACACCCCTGCAGCTTTCCCCGCTTGGTGTCCATACATTTGTTCTCTACAACTGTGTCTCTATTTCTGCGCTGCAAACTGGTTCATCTGTACCATTTTTCTAGGTTCTACATATATGCGTTAATATACGATATTTGTTTTTCTCTTTCTGACTTACTTCACTCTGTATGACAGTCTCTAGGTCCATCCATGTCTCTACAAATGACCCAATATCGTTTCCTTTTATGGCTGAGTAATATTCCATTGTATATATGTACCACATCTTCTTTATCCATTCGTCTGCAGATGGGCATTTAGATTGCTTCCATGACCTGGCTATTGTAAATAGTGCTGTAATGAACATTGGGGTGCATGTGTCTTTTTTTTTTTTTTTTTTTTTGCAGTGCGCGGGCCTCTCACTGTTGTGGCCTCTCCTGTTGCAGAGCACAGGCTCCGAACGCGCAGGATCAGCGGCCATGGCTCAAGGGCCCAGCTGCTCCGTGGCATGTGGGATCTTCCTGGACCGGGGCACGAACCCGTGTCCCCTGCATCGGCAGGCAGACTCTCAACAACTGCGCCACCAGGGAAGCCCGCATGTGTCTTTTTGAATTATAGTTTTCTCTGGGTACATGCCCAGTAGTGGGATTGTTTGATCATATGGTAATTCTATTTTTAGTTTTTTAAGGAACCTCCATACTGGTCTCCATAGTGGCTGTATCAATTTACATTCCCATCAAGAGTGCAAGAGGGTTCCCTTCCCTCCACACCCTCTCCAGCATTTGTTGTTTGTAGATTTTCTGATGATGCCCATTCTAACTGGTGTGAGGTGATACCCCATTGTAGTTTTGATTTGTATTTCTCTAATAATTAGTGATGTTGAGCAGCTTTTCATGTGCTTCTTGGCCATCTGTATGTCTTCTTTGGAGAAATGTCTATTTAGGTCTTCTGACCATTTTTGTTTTGGGTTGTTTGTTTTTTTTTAAATATTGAGCTGCATGAGCTATTTACATATTTTGGAGACTAATCCTTTATCTGTTGCTTCATTTGCAAATATTTTCTCCCATTCTGAGGGTTGTATTTTCATCTTCTTTATGGTTTCCTTTGCTGTGCAGAAGCTTTGAAGTGATTCTTCCAATCCAAGAACATGGTATATCTCTCCATCTGTTGGTATCATCTTTAATTTCTTTCATCAGTGACTTACAGTTTTCTGCATACAGGTCTTTTGTCTCCCTAGGTAGGTTTATTCCTAGGTATTATTCTTTTTGTTGCAGTGGTAAATGGGAGAGTTTCCTTAATTTCTCTTTCAGATTTTTCATCATTAGTGTATAGGAATGCAAGAGATTTCTGTGCATTAATTTTGTATCCTGCAACTTTACCAAATTCATTGATTAGCTCTAGAAGTTTTCTGATGGCATCTTTAGGATTCTCTATGTATAGTATCATGTCATCTGCAAACAGTGACAGTTTTACTTCTTCTCCAATTTGTATTCCTTTTATTTCTTTTTCTTCTCTGATTGCCACGGCTAGGACTTCCAAAACTATTTTGAATAATAGTGGCGACAGTGGACATCCTTGTCTTGTTCCTGATCTTAGAGGAAATGCTTTCAGTTTTTCTCCATTGAGAATGATGTTTGCTGTGGGTTCATTGCATATGGCCTTTATTATGTTGAGGTAGGTTCCCTCTATGCCCACCTTCTGGAGAGTTTTCATCATAAATGGTGTTGAACTTTGTCAAAACTTTTTGTGCATCTATTGAGATCATCATATCGTTTTTATTCTTCAATTTGTTAATATGGTTAATATGGTGTATCACATTGATTGATTTGCATATATTGAAGAATCCTTGCATCCCTGGGATAAATCCCACTTGATCATGGTGTATGACCCTTTTAATGTGCTGTTGTATTCTGTTTGCTAGTATTTTGTTGAGGATTTTTGCATCTATGTTCATCAGTGATATTGGTCTGTAATTTTCTTTTTTTTGTAGTATATTTGTCTGATTTTGGTATCAGGGTGATGGTGGCCTCATAGAATCAGTTTGGGAATGTTCCTTCCTCTGCAATTTTTTGGAAGAGTTTGAGAAGGATGGGTGTTAACTCTTCTCTAAATGTTTGATAGAATTCACCTTGAAGCCATCTGGTCCTGGACTTTCGTTTGTTGGAAGATTTTTAATCACAATTCCAATTTCATTACTTGTGATTGGTGTGTTCATATTTTCTATTTCTTCCTGGTTCAGTCTTGGAAGGTTATACCTTTATAAGAATTTGTCCATTTCTTCCAGGTTGTCCATTTTTTTTGGCATAGAGTTGCTTGTAGTAGTCTCTTAGGATGCTTTGTATTTCTGTTGTAACTTTAATTGTAACAAAGTTTTGTAACTTATTTCTAACTTTATTGATTTGAATCCTCTCCCTCTTTTTTTGATGAGTCTGGCTAATGGTTTATCAATTTTGTTTATCTTCTCAAAGAACCAGCTTTTAGTTATACTGATCATTGCTATTGTTGTCTTTGTTTCTATTTCATTTATTTCTGCTCTGATCTTTATGATTTCTTTCCTTCTTCTAACTTTGGGTTTTGTTTGTTCTTCTTTCTCTAGTTCCTTTAGGTGTAAGGTTAGATTGCTTTTTTTGAGATTTTTCTTGTTTCTTGAGGTAGGCTTGTATAGCTATAAACTTCCCTCTTAGAACGCTTTTGCTGCATCCCATAGGTTTTGGATCATCGTGTTTTCATTGTCATTTGTCTCTAGGTATTTTTTGATTTCCTCTTTGATTTCTTCAGTGATCTCTTGGTTATTTAGTAATGGATTGTTTAGCCTCCATGTGTTTGTCTTTTTTACATTTTTTCCCCTGTAATTCATTTCTAATCTCATAGTGTTGTGGTCAGAAAAGATGTTTGATATGATTTCAATATTCTTAAATTTACTGAGGCTCGATTTGTGACCCAAGAAGGATCTATCTTGGAGAATGTTCCATGTGCACTTGAGAAGAAAGTGTAATCTGTTTTTTGATGGAATGTCCTATAAATATCAGTTAAATCTATCTGATCTATTGTGTTATTTAAAGCTTCTGTTTCCTTATTTATTTTCATTTTGGATGATCTGTCAATTGGTGTAAGTGAGGTGTTAAAGTCCCCCACTATTATTGTGTTACTGTCGATTTCTTCTTTTATAGCTGTTAGCAGTTGCCTTATGTATTGTGGTGCTCCTATGTTGGGTGCATATATATTTATAATTGTTATATGTTCTTCTTGGATTGATCCCTTGATCATTGTTTAGTGTCCTTCTTTGTCTCTTGTAACATTCTTTATTTTAAAGTCTATTTTATCTGATATGAGTATTGCTACTCCAGCTTTCTTTTGATTTCCTTTTGCATGGAATATCTTTTTCCAACCCCTCAGTTTCAGTCTGTATGTGTCCCTAGGTCTGAAGTGGGTCTCTTGTAGGCAACGTATAGATGGGTCTTGTTTTTGTATCCATTCAGCAAGCCTGTGTCTTTTTGTTGGAGCATTTAATCCATTTATGTTTAAGGTAATTATCGATATGTATGTTCCTATGACCACTTTCTTAATTGTTTTGGGTATGTTTTTGTAGGTCCTTTTCTTCTCTTGTGTTTCCCACTTAGAGAAGTTCCTTTAGCATTTGTTGTAGAGCTGGTTTGGTGGTGCTGAATTCTTTCAGCTTTTGTTTGTCTGTAAAGGTTTTAATTTCTCCATCGAATCTGAATGAGATCTTGCCGGGTAGAGTAATCTTGGTTGTAGGTTCTTCCCTTTCATCACTTTAAGTATATCATGCCACTCCCTTCTGTCTTGTAGAATTTCTGCTGAGAAATCAGCTGTTAACCTTATGGGAGTTCCCATGTATGTTATTTGCCATTTTTCCCCTTCTGCTTTCAATAATTTTTCTTTGCCTTTAATTTTTGCCAGTTTGATTACCATGTGTCTCGGTGTGTTTCTCCTTGGGTTTATCCTGTATTGGGCTCTCTGTGCTTCCTGGACTTGGGTGGCTATTCCTTTTCCCATTTTAGGGAAGTTTTTGACTATTATCTCTTCAAACATTTCCTCTGGCCCTTTCTCTCTCTCTTCTCCTTCTGGGACCCCTATAATGCAAATGTTGTTGCATTTAATGTTGTCCCAGAGGTCTCTTAGGCTGTCTTCCTTTCTTTTCATTCTTTTTTCTTTATTCTGTTCCACAGTAGTGAATTCCACCATTCTGTGTTCCAGGTCACTTATCCATTCTTCTGACTCAGTTATTCTGCTATTGACTCCTTCTGGTGTAGTTTTTATTTCATTTATTGTATTGTTCATCTCTGTTTATTTGCTCTTTAATTCTTGTAGGTCTTTGTTAAACATTTCTTGCATCCTCTCAATCTTTGCCGCCATTCTTTTTCCGAGGTCCTGGATCATCTTCACTATCATTATTCTGAATTCTTTTTCTGGAAGGTTGCCCATCTCCATTTCACTTAGTTGTTTTTCTGGGCTTTTATCTTGTTCCTTCATCTGGTACATAGCCCTCTGTCTTTTCATCTTGTCTATTTTTCTGTGAATGTGGTTTTTGTCCAACAGGCTGCAGGATTGTAGTTCTTCTTGCTTCTGCTGTCTGCCCTCTGAGAGGTTCATATATTCTAATTTCATTGACTTTCAACTATTTAAGATACATTTTCTTGAGACTCCTTGGGTTACACATAATATTAACAACTCTTTGTTATACGCATAATGTTAACAACCTTAGATCAAAAATTCTTCACACATCCTACATGACAGTCAATAAACATAGAATACTGTAAAATTCGATTTACATGTAACTGGGGAAACAGACATTTGAAGACAGCAGACGCAGAAATGGAGTTCATTTTTGAGGAGTAGTAGATTAGAAAATATTGCCAAAAGAAAAAGGCATATAGAGGAACCCTAACAGTGGTGGAATATAAATACTACTTCCCTGGAGACAGTTTCTTGCTCTGGATAAAGAATCCTGAGAATGAGTCAGATCTGGTCCATCAAAAAGAAAGGGCATTAAAAGTGAACAATTCCAGAGGAAGCAGTGTTGGGAAGCACATCTGGGAAATGGGAGGAAAAAGAAGGCTTTGTGGTGAAAGGAGAGACACAAGCACACTGTTCAAGTTCATAAACCTATAAAACAAGAAGGCATCACTGAATCAGAGGCAGAAGGCACAGGGACCAACTCCCCTCCTTGCCACACACACAGGAAGCTACCATTTATTAAGACCTGACCTTCACTGTGACACAAGAATAGAAAAATTTTAAAGAAAATAAATAAGCCATCCAAACTCCTTCTCCACCCCACCCAACTTATTATTGCTAGTACAAAAAACATCTACAAAATTTATTATAAGCAAAAAAAATAATTTATAGCCATACAAAGTTACTATAAGAATAAAAACATGCTAATCAATAATTTTAGGTATGAAAAAATTTATAACTCCCTGCTGTGAAAAAGAGGATCTGACAAAGCTCAGTAAATTGTGCACCAACGTTTTGCTCTTAATTGGTTAAAGTTAAACAAGAAATTAGAGAAGTGAAAGAAACACAACAAATTATGTATTAAAAAACTCATGATTGTAATGTGCAAGCAAAAGAAATACGTGATGTAAGAGCAAACTGAACAAAGGAAAAACAACTGAAGAACAAAACATCTCAGAAATGTTACAGGGTACCAACAGAAGAATAGACAAAAACTGCAAATAAATTAATAAATACAGAAGAATGAAAAAAAAGCCAAGACAAAATAATAGGAAAAATAAAGTGGATCAAAAAAACACATATATATATAAATGCATAAATACATAGATGTGGATGCAGATATGAGTCGATATATACATATAAATTGTAGACCCTTAAGAGCAACAACTAAACAGTGGAAAACAATTAATATTTAATATTAAAATGAAATTTTCTGATTGAAAAAAGAATATGAGAATCTAAGTATCAATAGGATTGATCTTAGGCTTGAAAAATTGATTTGAGTGGTAAAACTTAAAAAAAAAAAGTCTCTTAAGTATAAATAGAAGAATTCTTGGTTCCCCAGTCCAGTCAAGAAGACCAAGACATTATAAAAATAAAGTAAAGTAATTAAATTAAATTAAAATAATAAAATAAAATTTCCCGGGGCTTCCCTGGTGGTGCAGTGGTTGAGAGTCCGCCTGCCGATGCAGGGGACACGGGTTCATGCCTCGGTCTGGGAAGATCCCACATGCCGCAGAGCGGCTGGGCCCGTGAGTCACGGCCGCTGAGCCTGCGCGTCCGGAGCCTGTGCTCTGCAACAGGAGAGGCCACAACAGTGAGAGGCCCGTGTATCTCAAAAAAAAAAAAAAAAAAAAAATTTCTCTTGTACTTATTAATAGAAACATACAAAGAAAGCCAACAGTGAATCAACATTTTCAAGAAAAAAAAAGCAGTAAACATGCAAAAACACAAGGAAAACCATACTCATGATTCTTTCCTTAGATATCTATTAGAGAATAAACTCATACAATGAGAGTCAATATAAGAAATTTTAGAAAAGGATTGATGAAAAACAATTATTATATTTAATTGTTCATTTGATATTAAATCAAAGTTGATCATTCAAACATAAAGATAGTACTAATTGATTATACTTTTAAAATCTTGGTCTCATACTGATACTAAATAAACAAATACATAAATAGAAAGACACAATGGTAAGAAAAGCTTTTCTTTACAGAAGAATATAACTAATAAATGAAATGCCATCTTAGAATTTTTAGAAAACACATTGCAACCCCAAGTGTAATAATTGATTAGAAAAGTAATCATTGGATGAAAGTGCATTGGGTAACATGATAATTGCATGGACTACTTCAGTAATCAGAAAAAAAAAAAGCCTCTCTAAAATACAAAAATCTGGTGGGCACTACTTTAACCAAATGATCAAACTTGGCAAAATTAACATTTTACAGTTAATTATTGACAATACATGCTATTCCTGTGATGCAGTATAGAGTATATGTTATCACCTATGAAATATTCTTGCCAATCATGTTCAACTTGAACAAAACAAACAATTAGTCATAAATCCCAGAGGAAATACATTGGAGAGTGGAACAAGTTAAAGAAAGAAAACAGTGAGACAAATCCAGAATGTGGGAGCAATCAGACAACTTACTGACTTCTTCCAAAAGTATATATCAAAACAATCAATCAGTCAATCAATCACACTTGAGGGACTATTCTAGATAATAAGAGACTAAAATATATATATATATATAACAGTCAGAGGAAGGGGTGAGATTTGATTGAATCTTCCAAAAAAATTCTTTAAAAGAGAGTTTGGAAACTACTGAGAGAAATTTACAAATGAATTGAATATTCAATAGCGTTATGGGACTCTTCTTACTCTTAGTTGTGATAATGCTATTGAAATTATGTAGAAGAATATCTTTTATTCTTAGAGGACACATGCTGAAGTACTTATGGGTATAGTCTTAATGGTAGTAACTTACAATGGGTCACCAAACATACACACATAAATACATGTGTTTATAATGAGTATAATGAAATTATATACGTAGATATATAGACAGAGGTTGGATAAAGCAAATTTGAGAAATATTTGTTTAATTAGAATTTTTTCTAAATAAATGTTTCTGTAAACTTTGGGGTATGTATATACTATAATTTATTTTATCAGATACACATTAAAAATAAATATCACTCTTTCCTCATTGGCCAAACTATAATAATACAGTTAAATATATTCTATAATATCCATGATATACAACACTCTAGTTTAACTGAAATACTTAAAGATTCAAGCATTCACAATTACATTGGTGTCTTAATTCAGGGAAACACAAAGTATTGAATATAATGATTTTAAGAAACTTTTTTTCACAAATTATAATTAGATAAAATCAATGCTCAGTCTACATTATTTTAATTATTTGTTTAATTTGAAAATAATTTTATTATCATATAAAATAAGTATAGACACACTTTGAATCACAAGGGTCATTTTTTATTTATAAAATCCCCACAACTGTATAATTTCAATTAAAATATTTTACAGGGCTTCCCTGGTGGCGCAGTGGTTGAGAGTCCGCCTGCTGATGCAGGGGACACGGGTTCGTGCCCCGGTCTGGGAAGATCCCACATGCCGCAGAGCGGCTAGGCCCGTGAGCCATGGCTGCTGAGCCTGCGCGTCCAGAGCCTGTGCTCTGCAAGGGGAGAGGCCACAACAGTGAGAGGCCCGCCTACTGCAAAAAAAAAAAAAAAAAAAATATTTTACAGATATTTTGTCTGCTTAAGTTTAATGATAATGAATAACAGATGGCAATCCTGAAGATTGTTCAAAGTTATAGATTATTTACAACTGAATTATGAAGTAAAATATCTGAAAAATTAATTGCTAAGCATTAGCTCTTTAAAGTACAATTTTGATTAATCAAGTGTAATATGCCTTTTATGAATCATGAATAGAAACGTATCATAAAACCCACCAGGCAGGATCTTTTGCCTTACAGAGAGAGATTCAGTTATGTATAACTTGCAGTCCAACATTCTTTGATGCAGTCTCTAATCTGCTATTGGTATTGTTCATTTGTCAAACCCAATAAGAACATAAAAGATAAGAGAATGCTTTGATGCAGTTTATAAGGGTGAATGTCTCAGACACAGACTGGCAGGAAAGACTGGCACAGTCTGAAGGAAATTGTTGAATAATATTCTCAAACCCTCAGTGCTTCCTGTATCCATTCTCTTCACCAGGTAACTTTGCAGCTCTTCTCTTCAAGATGTTGAATCCAGTACTCCAATCCTTGAATCTGGGCTGATCTTGTGATTTGCTTTGACCAATAGAATATGATGCAAATGATGTGTGGGGTTTTTTTTGTTGTTGTTGTTGTTGTGTTGTTCTTGTAAAAAGGGCTTCAAATGCTTGGTTTTATTTATTTATTTATGGCTGTGTTGGGTCTTCGTTTCTGTGCGAGGGCTTTCTCTAGTTGTGGCAAGCAGGGGCCACTCTTCATCGCAGTGCCTGGGCCTCTCACTATTGTGGCCTCTCTTGTTGTGGAGCACAGGCTCCAGACGTGCAGGCTCAGTAGTTGTGGCTCACGGGCCTAGTTGCTCCGCAGCATGTGGGATCTTCCCAGGCCAGGGCTCGAACCCGTGTCCCCTGCATTAGCAGGCAGATTCTCAACCACTGAACCACCAGGGAAGCCCTGTTGTTGTTTTTAATTGTGGTAAGAACACTTAAACTGAGATCTACCTGCCTAAGGAATGTTTAAGGTACAATACAGTAGTGTTAACTATAGGCATGTTTCTTATTTCTTTCTGAGAATCTTGCAATACCGTGAATAGAAGCCCAAGTTAGTCCTCTGAAGAATGAGACTACGTAGATACAAGTTGAATAATCCTAGCCAAGGGCATCTGAGACAAGCCAACACTCAGCCAATCTGTCAGCTGACCCCAATTATACAGCAAGGCCAGGCAAGATTAGCTTTGCCTGACCCAGATATAGTCTTGTGAGAAATGATAAATGAAAGGTGCCTTAAGTTCCTAAATTTTGGGGTGATTTGTTATGCAGAAATAGCTAACTGATATAAAGTTGCAGGATATGTCTGAGGGTCAAGTCGATAATACTCAGCATAATCTATGTTTTTTCATCCTCTCCATCTTTTTTTGTTATTTGTGTGGATTTTAAAACAGTGTCTATGCAATACAGGGGACCCAGAAATTTCCACCATTAGCTGTATTACTGCAATCATTTTACTCTCTTCAAATCCACGATTGACCCATTCCCAGGTCTATTTGATGCTAAAAGTTTAATAGTATAATAACCAAAACCCCAGACCTGGTTGATTCATAATGCTAAATATGGACTCCAACCTGAGAGTTTCTCTCATTTAGCAGCTTTAGAGATATGCCTACATCCTGAGCTAAAGCATAATTTCCAGCAAAATGATCTTTTACAGCAATGGAAAGTAATAGCTGGAAGAGAGAAAAACAAATAATGTGTCCCTAACTTGAAATTTATCCTTGATTTGGGGCTAATTTTGGCCTTTTCTGGCAAGGCATGTGGTGTCCTGGAAAATTAAGTTGCTGAATTTAAATTTCAACTGAGTCTTAAAGGAGCCTTAGAGTAGACAACATGGAAAAGCAGAAAAAGTATGGAAATATATTTTAAGCAGATGTTCCAGGATGAGCAGATGCATAGACTAATGATAACACTGGCTGTTGGCAGCAAATGTGTAGCTATGGTTTAAGGTAATATGCATGGGTCAGGCAAAAGGAATGACAAAAAGTGAAGTTGAAAAACTTCTGATAGGGTGAATTTCTGTTAGAGTCTTGAAAATCATGGTAAAGGATTTAGAATTCACTTAAGCTGCAAGGTGACTTGGAAAGCTTCGAAAATATATACATATATATATATAATTTTTTTTTTTTAGGGAAAGCACATTGGAACAGCAGAATGAGGACAGACACTGTCTATTTTGCTACTCAGACATTATACATGAGATATAATGAGTCTCTAGTAGTGAAATTATGATGGAGGTGGAGGTACATTCTAGATATATTTCAGTGGTAGAATCTACTTATCTGGGTGACAGTTAGTAGGGAGCAATGCTTTTAGCCTGTGGGAAAATAAAGTAGGGAAATAAAGAAGAGAAATATTTAGTAAGATGTTGGAAAAACGGGCCAGAAGTTCAAGAGAGAGAGATCAGGACTGGAGACAGAAGAGGCATAAAAATAGCAGTTACTATTTATAGCTTGTCTTTTCTAAGTCAGATAGTTGTCATGCATTATCTCATGTAAACCTCAAAATCTTCAAAGTAGAAAGTTTGCACTTTTAAAAATGTGGAGACTAAATCTGAAAGGGATGAACAAACTTGCCCAAAGTCACACAATTAGTAAGTCATAAATTTAGCAAACAGCTTAACCAAGATTTCATATTTGGAATGTTTGAATCTCATGCTTTTTCAAATACTGTTTCTATTCTCGAGTGATAACTGAAGAAATGGAAGCAGATAACCACATCTTATTGAAGACAATATCTGAGTTATATTCACATAAACACACAAAACCAGTATTTTTCCTTATCTACCATAGTTAAGTATTGTAGACGTCACATATGAGCATATACACAAACACACAGACAATTCTATGTTTTAGGTTTATGATTTTGATGAATTTTGTAAAATTTTAGTTTAGCCTCTATTCATCTTCACTTAGACCATCCAGAAAGTTCTGCTGTGGGTAAAATTTAAACAATGGCAGTCTCATTTCAGTTTGCTTCTGTAAGTTAAGCTTTATGAGAAGCATTAAATTTATACTAAATTACTTGTAACTGAGTGCAACAAAAGCTGTTACCAGTTCACCCAAAATTCATTTTCTCTTCTTCAGCCTACAGCAATTCTACATTTCCCAACCTCCCTTGCATTTAGATAGAACCATATGACTGCCTTGTAGACAGTGTTACATGAAATAAGTGAAGGGTTCTATTTCCAGACTAAGCTTAGCAAGTGTTTTCCTCTCCAGACTGTCTCTCCTTTTATTCCAGCTGGATTCTTGCAATAACAAGCCCCTCGAGGATGAGAGAGACAAATGATTTAAAGGACTTGGACTTCTGACTCACTATGTGAAGGAGCAATGAAGACAACTACATCAGATTGTATGAGTGAGGAATAAACTTCCATTGTGCTTGGGCTTTGACATTTTGGGGTATTTGTTATTACGGCCTACCTATCCTAAGACACTGACATATAAATATGTATCATTATTTTAGAGGTTTCAGATATTCATACACCTAACTTGAAGCAAAATTAGCTACTTACAAACATTATGTAAAATCTATCATTTTGATTTTAGTCTTTCCTGATTGCCAATTTACAATTTAGTTAATACTGAATATTGTAAAAAAATGCTTAAATGAGTGTTTGTGCTGACAGAATGAAACTGTCAAAAACCTTTTTGCCTCTAATATTCCTATACGTGTAAGATGATCCTGTCTCTATGTTTATAATTAACATACTGTTTTCTTTTATTTCCATCTTATCATCTACAAAACACAAAATAAATCAAAGCAATTTTGCTCATCATTACTAAGTTATTCTCAGAACTATAAGTGGTATTACAGTTTCTCATTTATGAAACTGCCTAGAAAGTAAAATTCATTGTGAGGAAATCGTGAAAGGACAAGAGAAATCTTAATAACTGAATCCTGGCATAACAAAGAAGTCCTTGAAATACTCAGACTTGAAATAATCTACTGTAATTTTCTCTGGAGCTTTTTGGTCCCAATTAAGCTTGTCTGTTGTGACTGAATTTTAATTAGTATGTATGTTTGGACTTTAGAAATTCAGAGTTTGAATTAAACTTCATAAATTCATGAGACCAAAAGAAAAAAAAAATTGAATGAACTTAGAATTTTAATGAGGGCATTTGAAAATGTTGGCATTCTTTATATTATAGCGGCTATATTGTCCCAAAATACTTCTATACAACTGGTTTGGATTAACGAGTCAGTTGAATCAAATGTTCAAAGAAGTTCAAACAACTATCAAAGGCATCATTTGAGAAATTAATATTTTAGCTGAATTATTTGCTTTTTAAATTTTAAACAAATGATCAAATAGTTCCATGAAGACACAGACTTGAAGTATTTTTCAAGTTATATTTTTGAATTCCAAACAACACAATTTTGGGGAGGATTTTTCTGAGAAGTTAATGGCTATTGCACTTCAGTTACTGGAGACTGCCAAGCTGGAAACGTGGTGAGACTGTTTCAATAGTAATTATTCTGGTTTGTTTGGCTTTTTTTTTTTTTAAACTACTTTACTGAGATGTGATTGATATACAAGAAACTGTGTATGTTTAATGTATACAACTAGATGAATTTGGAGATAAGTATACTTCCATAAATCTGTCTTTTCATTCATCTGTATTTTTAAGAATTGTTCAGAAAAGAGTAATGCATCAATATCACCTTTTACCATTCATGACAACATTGAGTATGCATCTCTGAACAGGGAAAAACTAAAATGCCTTAAAACCAATGGTTCTTAAACTTACGTGTGTAAAACAATCATTTGGAGAGCCTGACAAAACACAATTTGCTAGGTCCCAATTCCTGAGTCTCTGATTCAATATTTCTAGAATTCCAAGAATTTGCATTTCTAATGAGTTCCCAGGTGATGTGCTGCTACTTGTCCAGAGTTCACTCTCTGAAAACCAACATGTTAAGTATTTAAGCCTATTTAATGCTTGAACTCTACATAATAATTTTGAAAAATTAAAAACGTGTAGAAAAACCTATATTTTATTACATCAAAAATAGGCTCCTTCTTTCTACCTGACATATGTCGTCTTTAATAAGTAGAAAGGATATATATATATTCTTTATACACACACACACACACACACACACACACACATATATATATATATATATATATATTTACCAAAGAGTAAAACATTCCAGATTTCTGGATTCTGGAATGCAGTTTCAAAGGGAAAGAAATTACATATATATTTACATATATATTGATTGTACATTTATTGTACATATAAACATTTTACATTGTGTATATTATTATTGATTTCTGATTTAATTTTATTGTAGTAAGAGAAAGTACTCTGTAAATTTCAATATTTTCAATTGCATTGAGATTTATATTGTGGTCCAACATATGAACTATCTTGGTAATTAGTTCATGTTCAATTTAAATACAAACTTTATAATAGCAGTTTTAGGTGTAGTGGCCTGTACATGCAAATTAAGTCATAGCGATGGGTAGAGTTATTCAGATCATATCCTTCCTGTTTTTTTGCCTATAGGTTTTATTTCAATTTCCCAGAGATAAATGATAAAATCCTTAACAATGATTGTGGATTTGTCTCTTTCTCTCTTTAGTTCTGCCTGAGTTTGCTTTATGTATATTGAGGCTCTCTTATGGGGCACATATGCATTTATTATTGTTGTATCTTCCTGTTCAACTGGCCCACTTATCATTATGAAATATCACTCTATCTTGTGATAAAATCTTTTTGCTTTTTAATTAAAAAGAGCCATGAAGGCTTTCTTTTGATTAAAATTTTAAGGTACATTTTTCTACTCTTTTACTTTTAACCTACCTGTGAATATGTGTATATATATATATACACACACACACACACACACACACATATATATATACACACATACACATATATATATGTATATATATGTGTATGTGTATACACACACACACACACACACACACAGTGTTTTTTGTAGATAGCATATAGTTATATTCTCTTTTTTATCCAGTATACGATAATTACTTCCCTTTATTGGATCATGAAGTTCACTTATATTTTATGTAATTATTGGTATGTTTGTGTTTACATCCACCATTTTTCTATTTGTTTCAAATTGTTTTATATGCTTTAAAAAAACCTCTGTTTCCGATTTTATGTCTTTTTCTTTTTGGCCTAACTTAATTTTTAAGATGTGTTGAGCAGGGGGGAATATGTGTTATTGCTATAAAAATCTCAATGGCACTTTTTACAGAAATAGAAAAAAACCCTAAAATTCATATAGAACAACAAAAGACCTCAAATAACCAAAGTAATGTCAAGAAGGAAGAACAAAGCTGCAGGCATCACACTGTCTGATTTCAAAATATATTCCAAAGATATAGTAATCAAAACAGTATGGCACACCGATAAAGACAGACCGATGGAACAGAATAAGGATCCCAGAAACAAACCCACACATATACAGTCAACTGATCTTCAACAAGGGTGCCAAGAATACACAATGGTGAAATGATAGTCTTTCAACAAACAGTGCTGAGAAAGCTGAATGTCCCCTTGCAAAAGAATGAAATTGGACACTTATCTTACATCATACACAAAAATCAACTCAGAAAAAGGATATGTAAATGCAAGTCTTGAAACTATAGAATTCCTAGAAGAAAACATAGGGGAAAAGCTCTTGATATTAGTCTTGGCAATGATTTCTTGGACATGAAAGCAAAAGCATATGCAAGAAAAGCAAAAATACAAAAGTGGGACTATATCAAACTAAAAACCTTCTGCACAGCAAAGGAAATAATCAACAGAATGAAAAGGCAACCTACAGAATGGGAGAGAAAAAAATCAAGTCATATATGTGATAAGAGGTTAAAATCCAAAATACATAAGAAACTCCTAAACTCAACAGCAAAAAAACAAATGGGTGAAGCCCTTGAATAGATATTTTTCCAAAGAAGACATACGAATGGCCACCAAGTACATGAAAAGGTGCTCAACATTACTAATTATGAGGGAAATACAAATCAAAACCACAGTGACATACCACTTCACACCTATTATCAAAAAGACGAGAGACAACAAGTGCTGGTGGAGAAAGGGAACTCTTCTACACTGTTGGTAGGAATGTAAACTAGAACATCCACTATGGAAAACTTTGAAAGTTCCTCAAAAAAATTAAAAATAGAACTACTGTATGATGCAGCAATTGTACTTCTGTGTTGGTGGAAAAAGTTAACCTATTTTTTAATACTCAACTTGCTTCTTCCATTTTTTTTTGCTATAATTATCTTTATATAGTTTAGTGTTTAGTCTAAAGGTTGCATAATTACATTTTCATTTCCAACACATTTGGAAAATTAGAAATCACTGCTTCTTCAATTTTTTTTTTTTTTTTTTTTTTTTTTGCGGTACGCGGGCCTCTCACTGTTGTGGCCTCTCCTGTTGCGGAGCACAGGCTCTGGATGCGCAGGCTCAGTGGCCATGGCTAACGGGCCCAGCTGCTCCACGGAATGTGGGATCTTCCTGGACCGGGGCACGAACCCGTGTCCCCTGTATTGGCAGACGGACTCTCAACCACTGTGCTACCAGGGAAGCCCTGCTTCTTCAATTTTTAAAACCTATTCTCTCCCTTCTTCTTTCTAAGATCCCAGATACAAAACTACTATCGTACTAGAGACTTTCTTATAATTCCTGATATTTTCTCATAACTCACTAAAACTGCACCATTTTTTATTTCAAATCTTGTTTTTCTCTCTGTATTTCTGCTTGGATAATTTCTGTTGCTAAATTCTTCATGTTCACTGATCTTTTCTTCTTCCGTGACTAATCTTCTAGACACATCCAATAAAATTTTCATTTCAAATATTGTATTTTTCACTTACAGATTTTCCATTTGGCTCTTTTACCACTTTGATTTTTCTCCTGTGAGTCCTCATCTTCACTTCTTAAGACCATCTGTTCTACTATGTCCTTAAATATATTTATAATAGTTCCTTAAAACTCTTCTCTATTTCTAATACCTGGATTTGAATTATGTTTTCTTTCTTTAAAGTGTTTTTCTTTGTTTTATGTTTGTTTGTTTTTCCCTAATAAGCAGTAACTGTACAGCAGCTTTTCTGGACTGTTTTGGAGTTTAAACTTAGTCTTTGTTTAGGAGGGTTTAGAGAAGATTTTACCATGTGATGTGGTCCATGGTTTTAAGGTGTGATCTGCCTGTAGTCTCAAAAGAATACTTCAGTATTATTGAGGTGTCTCCTCTCAGATGAATAGGAATGCCAAAGTCTCCAGCCCTATGTGGCCACTGTATTCTGTAGAAGATGTGTCCTGTTTGGCTTTGTGAAATTTCTCCCTGAGCATAAAGAAAGCAGCCCTTGGTCAATGACCCTTCAGGAATCCCACCACACACAGCTCCCTCCTTCTGATGCACTGTCCTACAAGTTCCACCAGTAATACTGTCCTTGAAATCTGCTCTCTGCCTTCTCTGCCCAGCAGTACCACTGTGCTCTCTTTAGGCTTCACCTCCCTGAGTCAAATTTGGGAAACTGACCCTGGGTAGAGAGATGGGGTAAGTGTGGGGCTTATCTCATGTTTCTTTTTCTGTTTTTTGCATTTCCAGAATATCATTTTCCTCTATGGTATCTCTGAATATGCTCTTAAGATACAGATTAAAATTCAGGTTCAAAGGCAAATTCAAGTTCATAGATAAATTCAAGTTCAAAGACAAATTTTACAATCAAGAAAAACCTTATCACAATATTTTCTCTAGCCATAATTATTCTGTTTATTTTATTTAAGCCCTTATATAGTCTTTATAATTTACATAATTAACATTAATTCTTTTTTTTTTTTTTTTTTGCGGTATGTGGGCCTCTCACTGTTGTGGCTCTCCCATTGTGGAGCACAGGCTCCGGACGCGCAGGCCCAGTGGCCATGGCTCACGGGCCCAGCCGCTCCGTGGCATGTGGGATCTTCCCGGACCGGGGCACGAACCCGTGTCCCCTGCATTGGTAGGCGGACTCTCAACCACTTGCGCCACCAGGGAAGCCCAACATTAATTCTTTAGTTAAAAATGTGGCTTTGGTGTTTACAATGTAATTTATTTTTAAAGTGTATCTTCTAAACTTCATTTTTTTTCTTTTATTTTCTCCTTTGAATTTAAATTTCACATTCTTAAACTCACATTTTTAGTTTTCTTCCTTTTATTATTATTTGACAAATAATAACAACTATGGACACTAATATGTATCAAGAAGTAATTATAACCCAGATATTTTATTGATTTTAGGTATACATTCTTTAATATACACCATGCACATTTAGGTTATTACTCTATGTATTTTGAAGATTATGATGAAATAATGTAATAACATTATAATATAATAATGTAAATTTTGCTTTAATGTGCTCAGGTCTTTGCAAAAGTAAGTTATTTTAAATGTAAAAATAAGCATTTTTTAAATTGATACTTTTATTAAAGCTTCAAACATATGTAACGCTATATTTTAATATTTTAGCCCCAAGTAGAAAATAAATCTATTTGAAGTAGTTTGGAAAGAAACATAGAGTAAAACAAGATAAAAATAAATATGGAAATCAGAGGCTCAGAAGACTGGAACAGGAAAAAAGCTGAAACATGTTTCATCGATTTCTTTCTGGCTCTATGTATTGATATATTTTAAAGTTGTGCTTAAGGGTGATGTGATCTGTCTGTTCATTTGTGACTCAAATGGTGGAGGAAACATGGAAAATTTTAGATCTCTTAGAAAAGAAAGTACATATATGTTTATTTTATAGGTAACTAAATGTACATGCACATTTATTTCCTGGTTTGTTACACCTTCAATAAGAAACATGTCCCTAATTCGTAGCATTGGTCATTTCCTTTCCTTTTAATCTGTCAGAAAAAACAAGTATTGGATTTTCATTCCATTAAATTTACCTTAGATCAGGATGACTTTTTAATGCTTAAGTTGCTTAGTAGTTGTTGCTTTCAGTCATGCATGATTGATTATTTTTTTCATAATGTTAGTCATTGTCTCATAATACCTAGCACACACACTGAGAAATATTCATTAACCAGTGCATAATTTGTGGCTTCTGAAGAAATTTGTTGCAGAAATCTCCTAGTTGAAAAAATAAAATCAAAATAAGACTCTAGACTCCAAAAAAATGGTTCTCTTTTCAGAGTTGTGTTATTTTTCTTTGTGAAATCAGTATTTTTTGTCACAGGGTAACTGTTCTATTAAAGGATATTGATCAACATATGCTTACTGCAATGTAGAAAGGCTACATATTAAAGATGAGCTACCCTTAATACAGTACCATAAAACATTAAAATCTTGTTTTTCAATAATGTGTGCACTTGGGTGAAAATGGGAGACAGTAACACCATCACCACAGATGCAGCTGCACATCAGCTAGAAAGTGGATATAGGACAGATTTTTCAGTTGGGATCTATCTGCAATTCAGAGTGCAGTTAATTATAATTACATAAATAAGCCTTATTCTAACTCTGGGTAGGATAAGTCATCCAAGAAAAAATATGGTTTAAATAACATAATTTCAATCAAAAGCTTGCAAACAATATTCATGATAACAATAAGCTGGTTATTTAAGCTACACTTTACTAAATTTCATCCTGTCTAAAGGATGATATGTTGTGGTTTCCAAAATATAATGTCATTTCAAATAAATACCCATTGGCAAGACATTTGGGAAGTAATAAACTATTTACTGTATAATATACTCCATTAAGAATCATCAGAAAATCTAGATATAGTCCAGTAAAATGGAGTGTTCTAAAGCGATGCAATGTGGAAAATTGAGCAGGCATTTTATGCCATAGAAAATTACTTTCATGGAAATATACAGATGATTTACCAGAAATATTTTATTGGAAGTAAAATACTTTTTCTGGTTCTCACCTTTTTATTCTACCCTGAATCTAGTGATGAATTCCTTGTAGTGGTCAAAATACTATGTTCTGACACCTATCTAGGTCTTTGCAAATGTGATCATGTTATTTGGAATCCTTTGGCTTCTCTTTGCTCTAATACTCCCTACATCCCTACAGAAGTGTGTACAAACAGCTCTTTCAGTCTTCAGGGATCTTCTCAGAGAAATCACCTCCTATGCCAACGTTAAGCATAGTCATTCTTCCTATGTGCTTCCATGGTATCTTTTTCACACCTTGATCACAGTACTTTAGCATATTCAATTGTAATTCTCTCTCTCTTCCAAACTAAATAGTAATCCAACTATGTGTACTGCTGATTACCTGCCTAGTAGCATGCCTAGTATATATCAAGAACTCCCTTAGGCATATATTGCATTAAACTAGAAATTTTTGATTAATCACCATCCAGACGTGTTTTATTCTTATTTATTTTAATCTAGGGAAGAGTAACAATTTTACACATTAGATGCATATCATGATTGCATCCATTTTGTATTCTGTAGTCATGTAGCTATTAGCTATAATAATAGCTAACTTTATCAACAATGTGCTCTGTGACAGGTACTGTGATTAGTGCTTCACATGGATTAATGTACTTGATTATCACATACAAAAATGATCTGTTAAGTAGGAAAATGAATTATACCAAGTTGGTAAAAAAAATCAGAGTTGACCCATATCAAAATCTAAAAATTCCATGGTAAAAATTCTAAGCTAATACTTTCTGAATCTGGTGACCTATTTCTTAACCACTACAGTTGAACACTTCTGTATCTCTTCTCTCTCTCTCCTTCCTTCCCTTCTTGTTTTTCTCTTAGTCAGTTTATCTGTTTTTACTATGTCTCTCATCCCTGACTTATACTAAACACTGCATGAATTGAACTGCTGATCAATAATCTCAAGAATGAGTCTTTCCGTTTGAGAATATGCAAAACGTTGAAGCAAAGAACAGCACACATGTTTAACAACAGCACTTTGGGAACAAGATAAGTAAAACATCAACAATGGTTTTAATCTTGTGTGGATAAAAGCAATGTGTAACATTTCAATAGTTTGGGGTTCACTTTCTTGACAACTCAAAACACAGCTGGATACAGCTAATGAATGGGGAATAATATATTGGGAAAAAATGTTCCTGATAATTGTAAATATGTCATAAAATCTATGGACTAAAATTCTTGTACTTTACTGATAAGATATTTCTTCAGCCTGTAAAGAAAGGAGCATGCCATATAGTAGGTTTTATTCATTGCACAAGCACATATAACAATTCAGTTGAATAACTGGCAAGCTAAAACCTGTCTGATGATATCAGAGCTACTTATATATCTTACTTCCATCCTCTATGTCTTTGTTGTCTAGAAAAAATTCTCCTTTCATATTAGGTTATGATCAGTTAGAATCTAGTTGAATGAATAAAGTCAATAGTGATACTTGTCAAATGTTCACCATTGAAACATGCTTTGAAACATAATGCCATTAGAATAGTTAGGTTTTCAAAAACCACCCTAGACAAAAAGCTTACATGGGTCTTATATAAGCTTACACATATTATTGAGGAGAAATTTATTGAGATGATCACCTGAATTTATTGCACTTACTTTCCATAAAATCCATATAAATGGTTTGAATATTTCTATATCATATATCCTTATATAATAAAATTATATTTTAATAAAATGTTAAAACATATCATTTGAAATAAAATTGTGAAGAAGAATTAGATAACATCAGTTGTTCATTTGTTTCTGTAAATGGAAGGAACATTTAGTATGATAAAGGTTCCTGCTTCAGCAAAAAAGCAAGCCAGTGTCTGCGGATTTCAGAGCTCTCCAAATAAAAGATGGAAAGATAAAAAGATGTAACACCTGATTCTCAAAATACACAGTATGAGAGTTGCACAGCAATTAGTTATCTAGAACTAATATGTGCTATGAGGTTAGGACTGGTATCTGTGAGGAAATATTGATACTTTGAGATATATGAAAGGGGGGACTCTTTAACTAGTGGTAACTATATGTGGAGTTGCTGTAAATCTGCCTCAGTGAAGGCAGGAAATGGGTGGAAGTGGGGTTTTGTAGGCAGGAAACAGGGAGAGGGGTGTGGCAGGTGAAGGAACGCAAATGTCTTTTTTTTTTTTTTTTTTTACTACTGCTAAGAGAATTCTCCCAATGAAACACTCCCAGCCTGAGTCTGTTTCATCAACAAAGAATAGAGAATTTTAAAAATGCAAATGATTCCATTACTCAAAGTATACATTTTGCAATATTTAGAAAGATGTAATCTCAATTACTTTGTGGAGACATAAACTACTTTTTCCTTTTTCTTTTTTTTCTCTTTTATTTTAGGGGTTGTTGTGTGTCTGTCTCAGCCTATCTATAACCAATGATGTGGCTGGACCAGCCCATGTGGTTCTTACTATGAACCATCAAGAAACTTCGGGGGTGGGGGGAAGGTTTACGTTTTGTAAGTCCTGGAAATTACATGACACACCTGGGGCAACACAGCAAGCTCAAGTGTTGAGGGTGGGTAGTGAGGGGCTGGGGTTCTGCTTTTATGGGGGTCAAAGATGGGGTGTAGGGCTTCTAGGACTGATTCTTTATTTCGTGAATTTAAAACATAATAGAGGGAATTTAAAGGAAAGAAGAGAAAAAAAAGAAGCAAGTAGCAGCTCTAAGGGTCAGTTATCCAAGAAGCATGAGGGTAGGGGGCAGTCTGGCTCTGAATCTAGTCCTGTGGCTGGCAATGTGTTTATTTGGGATAGCCACCCTTCTTTGAAGTAGATGTCTTGGCAATCAAAGCTTAAGTCAGGCACTTGAATTACAAAAAAGGAAAAACCAACTGTCAGAGTTTACACTACACGGGGCGACTCTTCTGAACTACTTTCTATATGGAAGACATTATTTCCAAGTGGAATTTTAACATTCCTTTTTAAAGTCTTGTTCCGTATAAGATTATAAACTCCTTGATTGTAAGTATTGAGTCACATTGCCATCTTTTTTAGAAAACAACCCAAGATGATACACTATAGATATCCAACACCTATTTTTTTTAATAATGAGGAAGTTTTTAACAATGAAACAGTGTTGTTAACATTAGTGAAGTCATGATTTTTTGACTGTCTTTTAATGTGCTACTTAATGGTGTATGGGTATTTTCTCTAGATGTGTAAGTAGGCATTTTTCTCTGTGACAGTTTTGTTGCATCTTATGTTTACTTAAATCAAGACAAAATTAAATGAAAAACAACAACACAGAGACTGTATCCAGATTGTGGTTTTGAGATGAGGAAAATGTTGCAATGAGTTACATAATTTGTCAGTTACAAAACTTTTTCTGTGAGAAAATAGTGATCCATCTCAGTGAAATGTGCCAAGTGGTTATTGCTGGAAACCGCAATAACCATGAAGACTCAGAACAGAGAAGCTAGAGTACACCAAACAGAAAGAGAGATTGACTCACTAAAACCAAATTCTCCTTCCCCCATAGGATACCCTTGAACATTCTCCTTAATATGGAAAATCCTGGCTGACATTTGCAAGAACAATTTATAACTCAGATCCTGGATGAACTGCAGAAATGATGGGTGCTACATGCACAACAGAAGTTTTAGGCTTTTTTCTGATTTTTCTCAGGAAAGATTTTCAAATAAACATCTCTAACACAATTTGCTATTATATCTATGTATGAATTGCTTTAGAATTTTGAAAACCATTATCATATTTTTTTCTAAATTGTCCTAATTTGCATTTTTATTTGACAAATATCATGATTAAAACAGTTTTATGAATTGCACCTGGTTAGTCAGTACTAGTGACATTTTACATTTTTTAACATTGAAAATTCATAAAAATATCTTTTCAAAATGTATATCAGACCAAAGGGGTACTTGACACATAAGGAATTGTATTATGTGAAAGATAACTTATTCACTTAGGTCAATTATCTAATGTTACTTGGTGATATTGTTGCAGCCTATTTCATACATGTTGAATTATTTTTCTTAATAATTCTAATTATAAATCATTTATTATATTTTTTCAGTTCCCTAGTACTTAAAGGAGTTGCTGTCCTCTAACTAAAACTCCTATTATAATAATCTGACAGGAGGCATTCCTATTGTTTCAAGGTTTACTAAACAGTTCATTAGTAATTATATCAAATGATATAAGCCATTTGATTTGTCAACAAAAATTTATAAACAAAGATTACATATTTGTTTTAAAATATTCCAAAATAAACTTTAGGGGATGTTTGTAAAGATTATGTATAAATGCTTTAATATAAGTAGAAAATGTCTTCAAAAATAACATTTATGATTATGATGGGATCTACATAAGTCATTACTTAATAAAGAACTATATACCAACTATAAAATTATTGAGCTAATAAATTAAAATTTTATTCTAGGAGGATCATTTATATTGAATGCTTTATCCCATACTTCATTTCTTTGTGTAATGTAATTTGATTCCATTTACAAAGCATGACACAAGTTAACATTCCCTTAATATATTAAGACTGATTTATTTCCAATAACACCCTTCCATTTTAGGCAAGGTAACTGATTTATAATCAAAACTGACACTAATTTGAAAGTGAAAGAGTACTAACAATAAATAGTAAGTTATCAAAAATAGAACCAGTGTTGCTCTGGAACTGGCTTCTATTGGCTTGGGTGAGCTGATTGTTAAAAAGAAATTTTGTGAGACAGATGTTAAAAACAGCTTGAGAGCTTCCCTGGTGGCGCAGTGGTTGAGAGTCTGCCTGCCGATGCAGGGGACATGGGTTCGTGCCCCGGTCCAGGAAGATCCCACATGCCGCGGAGCACCTGGGCCCGTGAGCCATGGCTTCTGGGCCTGCGCGTCCGGAGCCTGTGCTCCGCAACGGGAGAGGCCACAGCAGTGAGAGGCCCGCGTACCAACAAAAAAAAAAAAAAAAAAAAAAAAAAAAAAACAGCTTGAAATTGGTCACCATGATAGTAGTATTTTCACCATGGAAATCATCTAATGCTGTAAATTAAGACCTGTCCCTCCCCAGCAATTGTTGAATATATAGTAGCATATCACTGACCTGGAACTTTTTGAGGATTAAAAGGTATACATTTAATAATCATGTCAAAATACAGGGTAAACCAAGACTGCTCCAGGTAACTGAACCATATGGTGATTTTCATTGTAGTTCATAGTTGAGGTGTTTATTATTAAGCTAATGACTAAAGAAACATAAATGATGCATGGTAGGGGCTTACTAATGCTGCCCTCAAAACTATTCTTTACTCCACACATGAAATGATATTTTAATGTGGTATGGATAGTCTCCTGACCTAAACAATTTGAAGTCAACCCATGCCCAGTAGGATGAAATCCAATATGCATAATATGAATTTTACTAAGCAAAATTGATCTGCTGCCTGATTATATCCTTGTCCGTATCCTTATGTATTATGTACTCCTTTCCCCTCAGGAATTTGGACATGCTTATCCTTCTGCCTGAAATTGTCTTTAATTCATTTCAGTAGCTAACTCCTACCCATTCTTTCATGCTAGAACTTTGTCTCTAGAGTAATCCTTTCCTGTGACCTGGTTTGCATTTTCTGTTCCACCTTTCTGCATCAAATCTGGAATTTTCTTCCACTTCTACTTTGTTGATTCTTTATCAATATCCTTGTGTGTTCTATACCCTACCCAGTCTTGAAAAATTGCAGCCTCTGGGGTAATTCGTGGGAATATATCCCCCTAGTGAAGCTTATCTTATATCCAGGTTTGCAGCCTTAAATACCAACTTTAGGGTTTTTTTTTTTGTTTGTTTGTTTTTAATTTATTTTTGGCTGCGTTGGGTCTTCGTTGCTGTGTGCAGGCTTTCTCTAGTTGCGGCGAGCGGGGGCTACTCTTTGTTGCAGTGTGTGGGCTTCTCATTGCAGTGGTTTCTCTTGTTGTGGAGCATGGGCTCTACGCACATGGGCTTCAGAAGCTGTGACACGCAGGCTCAGTAGTTGTGTCTCACGGGCTCTAGAGTGCAGGCTCAGTAGTTGTGGTGCATGGGCTTTGTTGCTCCGCAGCATGTGGGATCTTCCTGGACCAGGGATCAAACCCATGTCTCCTGCATTGGCAGGTGATTTCTTGACCACTGCGCCACCAGGAAGTCCCCAACTTTATGTTGATTACTCCCAAATGCATATCTTCAGACCCAACATCTCTTCTGAATTCAAACCCCATATATCTAAACAGTAAATTTAACATTTTAAAATGTATAACTAATGGAGCTGGAATGTCATGATTGAATTCGTGCTACCTCTAACTAACTGTTCCCTTCTGATTTCCCTGATATCAAGAAATGATATCGACAACCCAGGATCTCAAGCCAACAACCTATGAGTTAGCTTTGATTCTTTATCTTTTCATTCCACACACTCTCCACCAGTGATTCTACCAACATACCACAAATTTTTTACTCTTCTCCATATTCAGCAATTATCAGCCTAAAAAAAATCACCCAAATTTATGGTTTAAACCACTGGATCATTGGACTGTATCCCTAACTGCTCTGCATGTTTCCATCTTGTCCACCCCCTCTCCCCACTATCCATTCTACAGAATGAAGAATTTCTTTTTGAAATACAAATTTCCTTTCTGATTATATTCAATTATTATTAAAATCTTCAAATAACTTTTTCATTTACTTATAATAAAATCTGAACTCCTTAATTGGAAAACATGATTTGTTGTCCTCCTATTTATTCCATATCACTTCCTACAACAATCTCTCTGCTTTACATTTTTATGCTACAGCCATACACACCTTCTTTCTGCTTCTTATGCATAAGAGAGCTTGTTTGCACTTATGTCTTTCTAATATGTAATGCTTCTCCTCCAAATTATCTTCCCTAATTCTTCATACAGTTGATTTATGCCATAATTCAGGTCTCAACTTAGATATCAAGTGTATTAGTTCCCTGTAAGCTACTGTAATAAAGTACCACAAACTGGGTGGCTTAAAATAACAGCAATTTATTGTTTCACAGTTCTGGATTCTAGAAGTCCAAAATCAAGGTGTTGGCCAAGTAGGTTCCTTTTGAGGGCTATGAGAAAGAATCTATCCCCTGCCTCTCTTCCAGCTTCTGGTGATGGACAGGAGAATCTATTCTGCACTTTGTAGATGCATCACTATAATGGCCTCTGTCGCCACATGGTATTCTCCCTCTGTCTCTGGGTAAATTTTCCTTTTGTTATAAGGATATTAGTCATATTGGATTAGGACCCTAATGA